>NC_140997.1:138368518-138437446 GCF_052327205.1 Somniosus microcephalus
CTCCTCCCTCTCCCTCCCTCTCCCCTGCCCGAGCCCTCATCCCCCGCTCCAATCCCTCTTTCCGCCCCGGGGCCCGGGCCTCGGCACCTGGATGAACACGTTCCCTTGGACGCTTTTGGCGGCCTCGGCCGTCACCCTGATGCCGTTGGCCGAGGCGAACACCCGCAAAAACATGGCCCAGCCGAGTCCAGCGCCCTGGTCAGCTCGAGGTCCGCAGCCGCCTTTCGGCTGCAGGCCACAAAGCACCCGAGCCCAGCGCCGGCGATGGCTCCGCGGAGCTCCGTGCCGCCCCACGCACTGACATGGCCCCGCCCTCCCGAGCTGGCTTCAAGACCGCCGATTGCGGCTGTGAGAGACGGCCGTCGGGCCCGGTTGCCGGGGTAACCCTTCCCGCTCTCCAAGCCCCGCCCGAGATCCGCACTCCCGAGAGCCCCACCCGAGCCGAGCGGGGAACAGAGAGAGACGCCGCGTCTCAGCTGCTCCTGCTGCGCGCGCACCCTGTGTATATCCCGTGACCCTTGTGGCTGACGCCGTTGCCCCGGGTAACGTGATGGGGTGGGGGAGGAGCTTAGCAGAAGCCGTGGGACAATTACCTAGCTCGGGCATGGCTGGGCAGGAGAGGCCCAGGCTTTGAGGCCTAGGTTCTGATGCCTTACAAAAACGGGGAAAGGTAGGAAAAAGAATCTTCAGGTTAGAGAAATATTTACAAATGAATGAAGTTTTTTTAAAAACAATTTAATAAAAGCAATTTTTTTTTGCTGGAAATGTATATTTGAAAAGAAAGACGCAGAAAGCGGGAAAAAGAATGGAAGCAAGATGGCGGCTACTCACCTCGGTTCAGAACGATAAGGCCCGCCCACACACGCACCGATTGGTCGACCGTCAGGTCACCAAAGCGTAAGATTGGTCAATCGTCCCGTCACTCGACTGTAGGAGGGCCCGCCCGCACGCGCCAGGAACCCGGCGTACGATTGGTCGACCTCGAGGTCACTCTATCGCTAATGAGCGGATAATGAGATGCTAATGAGCGGAATTTTGAACGTTTTTTGGATACCACGGGCGCAATTTTTGTCCGGCCGAAACGTAAATACGCTTACGACCGTTTTGGAATGGTAAGCTTTCTTTTGACACACGTAGGTACGCTCTATAACTTTCGAGTGTATAGCCAGACAGCGCATACCGAAGGACAGACAGACAGACAGATAGACCTGAGCGGCAGAGCAGGGTATAAAAGTCCCCAAAGACCAGGTAAGGTCTCACAGCGTCGGCGGGAAACCTGAGCGGCAGAGCGGGGTATAAAAGTCCCCAGAGACCAGGTAAGGCCTCACAGCGCCGGCGGGAAACCTGAGCGGCAGAGCGGGGTATAAAAGTCCCCAGAGACCAGGTAAGGTGTACCAGTCTCTGAACTCGGAGGGAAGGAGAGAGGTAAAAAGTAATCCAAGTGTGACGTCACCAGAAAGCGGGTAAGTGATTGGTTGGTGAGTATTTCTCCCTTTTAAGCTTAAATCTCTTTGGTTTATAGTTTCTAAGGTGTGATATACACCATCTAGAATCGGGGCAGAGGATATTTAAGAATAATATTAATAAATTTAATTAATTACATAGAATGGGAGATCAGGCGATGTGTTGCTGCTGCAATATGTGGGAGCTGGTGAATACCATTGATGCTCACGGTGATCACATTTGCAGTAAGTGTTGGCTGCTCGAGGAACTCCGGCTCCGTGTTGAAGAGCTGGAGACCGAGCTTCAAACACTGAGACACATCAGGGAGGGGGAGAGTTACCTGGACTCTGTGTATCACGAGGTAGTCACACCGATTAGATTAATTAATTCAGATGTAGTCCGTGGCCAGGGTCAGGATGGTGTGACTAGAAGTGAGGCAGGTACGGGGATCCAGGAGGTAGTGTTGGAGGAGCCGCAGCCCTTGCACTTGTCCAACACGTTCGAGGCTCTTACTCCCTGTGGGGACAGGAGCAGGGACTGCAGGGAGGATGAGCAACCTGGCCACAGCACCGTGGAGCAGGGGGCCATTCAAGTGGGGGGTGTTAAAAGAAATGTTGTAGTGGTAGGGGATAGTATCGTTAGGGGGATAGATAGAGTTCTTTGCAGCCGAGAGCGAGAGTCCCGAAGGCTGTGTTGCCTGCCCGGTGCCAGGGTTAAGGACATCTCCTCTGGACTGGAGAGAAACTTGGAGTGGGAGGGGGAGGATCCAGTTGTCGTGGTCCATGTTGGTACCAACGACATAGATAGGACAAGGAAGGAGGTTCTGCTGAGGGAGTTTGAGCAGCTAGGGGCCAAATTAAAAAGCAGAACCACAAGGGTAATAAGCCACGAGCGAATTTGGCTAGGACAAATAAAATTAGAGAGTTAAATGCGTGGCTCAAAGACTGGTGTGGGAGAAATGCGTTTTGCTTCCTGGGACACTGGCACCAGTACTGGGGCAGGAGGGAGCTGTTCCGTTGGGACGGGCTTCACTTGGCCAGTGCTGGGACTAGAGTCCTGGCGGATCATATAACTAGGGCTGCAGAGAGGGATTTAAACTAACTAGTGGGGGGGGAGGTTCCTAGAGAGCAAATAATAAAAATGACAACAGAGAAGGTAATAGACTTAGGTAGCAGTGGGGAAATTAAAAACCAGAGCGTGTCAGGAAGGGGCAGAAGGTATGGAGTAAAAGGTAAAGTAATAAAAAGGGCAAAAGCAGGAACTAAGTGTCACAAAACATCTTTGAAAGTTCTCTATCTGAATGCACGTAGCATTCGTAACAAAATAGATGAGTTAATGGCACAAATAACTACATATGGGTATGATCTTGCGGCCATTACAGAAACATGGCTGCAGGGTGACAATGCCTGGGAATTAAACATACCAGGTTATTTAACGATCAGGAAGGACAGGCAGGAAGGAAGGGGAGGTGGGGTGGCTATGTTAATAAAGGAAGGAATCACTGTAATACAGAGAAATGATATTGGGTCAAAAGATCAGGATAATGAGACAGTTTGGGTGGAGGTAAGGAATAATAAGGGGAAAAAAACACTAGTGGGCGTAGTCTACTCTGTTGGACGGAGTATCAATCAGGAAATAGTTGAGGCTTGTAATAAGGGAACATCTATAATTATGGGGGATTTCAACTATCATATTAATTGGACAAATCAAATTGGGCAGAGCAGCCTTGAGGATGAGTTCATTGAGTGTATTAGGGATGGGTTTCTTGAGCAGTATGTAACTGAACCGACCAGGGGACAAGCAACCTTAGATCTGGTCCTGTGTAACGAGACGGGATTAATTAAAAATGTCCTAGTAAAGGATCCCCTTGGAATGAGTGACCATAACATGGTTGAATTCCATATTCAATTAGAGGGTGAGGAGGTTGGATCTCAAACAAGCATGCTAAGCTTGAATAAAGGAGACTATGAAGGTATGAGAGCAGAGTAGAGTGGATTGGGAAAATAGATTAAAGGGTAAGACGATACATGATCAGTGGTGTACATTCAAGGAGTTATTTTACAACTTCCAAAAAAGATATATTCCACTGAGAAGAAAAGGGTGTAAAAGAAAAGACAGCTAAGTAAAGAAATTAAGGATAGTATTCGACTAAAAACAAGGGCATATAAGGTAGCCAAATCTAGTGGGAGGATAGAGGATTGGGAAAACTTTAAAAGGCAGCAAAAAATAACAAAAAGATTGATTAAGAAAGGGAAGATAGATTGTGAAAGTAAATTAGCAAAAAATATAAAAACAGATAGTAAGAGTTTTTATAGTTATATAAAAAGAAAAAGGGTGGCTAAAGTAAATGTTGGTCCCTTAGAGGATGAGACCGGGAAATTAATGGTGGGAAATATGGAGATGGCAAAAACACTGAATGAATATTTTATATCAGTCTTTACAGTAGAGGACACTAAGAATATCCCAACACTGGACAAACAGGGGGCTAAAGGGGGGGAGGAGCTAAACACGATCAAAATCACTAAGGAAGTGGTACTCGGTAAAATAATGGGACTCAAGGCGGATAAATCACCTGGACCTGATGGCTTACATCCTAGGGTCTTGAGGGAAGTGGCGGTAGGGATTATGGATGCATTGGTAATAATTTTCCAAAACTCCCTGGACTCGGCAAAGGTCCCGGCAGACTGGAAAACTGCTAATGTAACACCCTTATTTAAAAAGGGCAGTAGACAGAAGGCTGGAAACTATAGACCGGTTAGCCTAACATCTGTGGTAGGTAAAATTTTGGAGTCCATTATTAAGGAGACAGTAACAGGACATTTGGATAATCATAATTTAATAGGACAAAGTCAGCATGGTTTTATGAAGGGGAAGTCATGTTTGACAAATTTGCTGGAGTTCTTTGAGGAAGTAACATATAGGGTGGATAAAGGGGAACCAGTGGACGTAGTGTATTTAGACTTCCAAAAGGCATTTGACAAGGTGCCACACAAAAGATTATTACTTAAGATAAAAAATCACGGGATTGGGGGTAATATTCTGGCATGGATAGAGGATTGGCTATCTAACAGAAGGCAGAGAGTTGGGATAAATGGTTCATTCTCAGACTGGCAATCAGTAACTAGTGGTGTTCCGCAGGGGTCAGTGCTGGGTCCCCAACTCTTTACAATCTATATTAACGATTTGGAGGAGGGGACCGAGTGTAACATATCAAAGTTTGCAGATGATACTAAGATGGGAGGGAAAGTAGTGAGTGAGGAGGACATAAAAAACCTGCAAGGGGACATCGACAGGCTAAGTAAGTGGGCAGAGATTTGGCAGATGGAATACAATACTGGAAAGTGTGAGGTTATGCACTTTGGCAGGAAAAATCGTAGAGCAAGTTATTATCTTAATGGCAAGAAACTGGAAAGTACTGAAGTACAAAGGGATCTGGGGGTCCTGGTGCATGAAACTCAAAAGGTTAGTATGCAGGTGCAGCAAGTGATTAAGAAGGCCAATGGAATGTTGGCTTTCATTGCTAGGGGGATAGAATATAAAAATAGGGAGGTATTGCTTCAGTTGTACAAGGTATTGGTGAGGCCGCACCTGGAATACTGCGTACAGTTTTGGTGTCCATACTTAAGAAAGGACATACTTGCTCTCGAGTCAGTACAAAGAAGGTTCACTCGGTTAATCCCGGGGATGAGGGGATGGACATATGAGGAGAGGTTGAGTAGATTGGGACTCTACTCATTGGAGTTCAGAAGAATGAGAGGCGCTCTTATTGAAACATATAAGATTGTGAAGGGGTCGGATCGGGTGGATGCGGGGAAGATGTTCCCGATGATGGGTGAAACTAGAACTAGGGAGCATAGTCTTAGAATAAGGGGCTGCTCTTTCAAAACTGAGATGAGGAGGAACTATTCACTCAGAGGGTGGTAGGTCCATGGAATATGCTGCCCCAAAAAGCTGTAGAAGCTACATCATTACATAAATTTAAAACAGAAATAGACAGTTTCCTAGAAGTAAAGGGAATTAAGAGTTATGGGGAGCGGGCAGGAATTTGGACATGAGTCTAGGTTCGGATCGGTCATGGCCCTGTGGGTAGCGGAGCGGGCCCAGGGGCCGTGTAGCCTGATCCTGCTCCTATTTCGTGTGTCTAATTCGGTTAGATTCAGGAGATGGTTCTGTGATAGTGGATTGGCGGTTAGGATCAGATCAGCCATGATCTTATTGAATGGCGGAGCAGGCTCGAGGGGCCGATTGGCCTACTCCTGCTCCTATTTCTTATGTTCTTATGTTCTTATGTTAGACACAGACAGACAGACAGATGTATCCGTTTTATATATAGATAATATAAATACTCACTTGGCCGTACTCACCCAATCCGCTGCTTCCTCTTGCCCGCGTCACTTTTTGAATCGTGACGTGGCTCCGGAACACCGCCGCCAGTCTGTGAGATTGGTAAGCCTCTGTAAAAAAGCCCGCAAAAGTGAGTTTAAGTACTCACTATACCGCTGCTCTCTGCTCCTCCCGACATTGGCCTCTGTAAAAAAGCCCGCAAAAGTCAGTTTAAGTACTCACTGTACCGCCGCTCTCTGCTCCTCCTGACACTGGCCTCTGTAAAAAAGCCCGCGAAAGTGAGTTTAAGTACTCACTGTACCGCCGCTTTCTCCGCTCCCGACACTGGCCTCTGTAAAAAAGCCTGCGAAAGTCTAACCACCTCCCCTCGACATTCAACAGCATTACCAACACGAATCCCCCACCATCAACATCCTGAGGGGGCACCATTTACCAGAAACTTAAGGTTGTGTGTATTTGCAGCAACAAAGTTCTGATTGGTCCCATTGGATGACAAGACCTGATTTCTGATTGGTCCCCTTGGAGGACAAGACACACCCAGCAGTTTCTCTGGAATGTGTAATTAGATCTTCCCTGCCTGCATAATCAATTACTTTGCAAAGTGTAATTCGAGCCATTCTGAGTGCCTACTCCAGACAGAACTCACTTGGAACCCTCGCGGGTTAAGACCTTCTCCCACCCCACAAACAAGTTCCTGCCACCAACACCCAAGTTCCTTACCTTCTCCCCCCAAGTTCCTGACCTCTTCCTCCCCAACTTTCTGACCTCCTCCCCTCCAAGTTTCTGACAACCTCCCCCCCCCACTGAGTTCCTGATCTCCCCCCCCCCCGCCCAAGCTCCTGACCTCCCCATCCCCAAGTTTCTGACCTTCCCTCCCACCCTCAAGCTCCTGACCTTCTCCCCTGCCCAAGTTCCTCCCCCCCGCCCCCATTTCGGACCTTCTCCACCTGCCCAAGTTCCTCCTTCCCCCCCCCCCACCAGGTTCATGACCTCCCCCAACAATTCCGGACCTTCCCCCCCCCCCCCCAATAGATGGGGCATTTGTGTGTGGGTCACAGATGGTTAACAGGTTTATTCGGTATGAAGTGAATAGTGACAGTGTCATGACTTTTGGATTTTGTCCAGTCCAATGATGTCACTTGCCACACACGCACTGAGCTTTCCGAGAAATCAACCAGGTCAAGGGGGAGGAGAGGGAGAACATGGTGTGGGTGTAAAGGGGATGGGGTTGGAGGAACGTGATCCGTCTTGCTATCTGGATCACGCTCTCGCACTCATTCCCCCCCCCCCCGCTTAGACCTGAATCACGTTCATCCCCCATCCCCACTGAGCTGTCCGTGCTCTTTAACCCCCCCCGAGTTCCTGACCTCTTCCCCCAGAGTTCCTGACCTCCTCTCCCCTCCTCTCTCCCCTCTCCTCTTACTCTCTCCCCTTTCCCTCTCCTCTTCCTCTCCACCCTAATCTCACTCTCCCTCTGATTCTCTCTCCCCCCCTCCAATTCTCTCTCTCCCCTTCTGATTCCCTCTTTCTCCCCCTCCGATTCCCTCTCCCCCTCCGATTCCCTCTCCCCCTCCAATTTCCTCTTTCTCCCCCCTCCGATTCCATCTCTCTCTCCCCCTCCGATGCTCTTTCTCTCCTCCTGCTCTCTCTCTCTCTCCCCCTCCGATTCCCTCTCTCAACCTCCAATTCCCCCTCCTCCTCTCGCTCCCCTTACTCTCTCAACCTTCTCCTGTGGGTAGCACACCCACCTCTGCGTCAGAAGGTTGTGGGTTCAAGTCCCACTCCAGGGACTTGAGCACATAAAGCTAGGCTGACACTCCAGGGCAGTGCTGAGGGAGTGCTGCACTGTCGGAGGTGTCTTTCGGATGAAACGTTAAACCGAGGCCCTGTCTGCTGTCTGAGGTGGACATAAAAGATCCCATGGTGTGAAGGAATAAGCAATATACCTATTCAGAAAAATACACCATCCTATGAAATAATTCTAACTTTATTAAAACATGCCAAACTGGGCTTGAAAATCTAAAAACCTAACAATGGAAAAGCTGTAAACAGCATACAGGCTATTGAGATAACATAAGTTGTTGACACTGAATCAATAGCCTTATTGAAACAGAAGATTAGAGGTTCCTGAAAGTCTGCAGCCTTGGAAAGAACACAATGGTATATCCTGTTTAGGTGTCTTAAACCAACACTTCGGAAAGAATCACATAAATTAAAGAAACATATGCCTTCGTAAAAATAACATCAAATGAAACACGGGAGCCACGAGTCTGTGTTACAACCAGTTCAGGTAACTAAGAAGACAGTGGTGCACCTGGTTGAGGTGTTCTAAATGCAAAAGATACAAACAGAAGACTTTGGTAAGAATGACATCAAATAGATAGATCTGCTCCACACCGTTTTTTATGATAAGCTTTGAACACCTAAGGGTAGAGACATAATTCTTAATGCTACAAGCTGATCTAACTGGAGAAATAGTAGGGGCCAGCAGAAAAATGACTAGAGATAATTAGCTTACATCAGTGTGGTAAACCACTGTTTGTATTCCACTGTGTACATGCCAGTACATGCCTCGGCTGACTCCTCCCACGAATCCAGGTATAAAGGTGACTGCTCCACAGCCCCTTTGTATTCTGGACCGGTCGACCACTCGAGGCACACCTTCATTCTCTTGTTAATAAAAGCCTGTTAATTACTCGCTTAATCTCAGTCTTTTGAGTTATTGATAGCGCATCAATTTTATTAACAAGATTTTATAACGGAGAAGATCCTCACACCAGCATGCCTGGACTTAGATCATCGGGAGGCGGACTCATCCACCAAGTTTACTCACTGGCTTAGGTGTTTCGAAAAATTCCTGACCGCCTCCGCTGCAATCAAATCGGACGAGGACAAACTGGATGTCCTGACCTCCAAAGTGAACCACCGAGTGTACTCGGTCATCCAAGACGCGACCTCGTACGCGGATGCTATCAAGCTCCTCAAGGACCAGTACACGCACCCAGTGAACGAAGTGTACGCCAGGCACCTTCTGGGGAGTCGTAAACAACAACCTGGGGAATCGACCGAGGAATACCTTCAGGCACTGTCTGTGCTTGGCTGGGCCTGTGGTTGTAAGGATGTAAAGGCCGCCGTGTACACAGAGGAACTTATCCAGGACGCTTTTGTAGCGGGCCACAAGTCCAATTACACCCGACAGCGACTGTTGGAGCAGAGTGACCTCGACCTCAACAAGGCCTCTGAACTCGCACTATCATTGGACGCAGCCTACCGGGGCATGGATGCCTACTCCTCTGCACTGTGGACGCCGCGGGGAACGACAGCCTGGGACACGGTAGGACCGTCTCATAGCACCGTGCCACCCCAGCCACATCCCAGCAACGGCCCAACTACCGCAGCAGTGTCCCAAGGCCAGACAGCAGTGCCCCAAGGCCAGAAATGCTACTTCTGTGGCCAGGCCAAACACCCCAGAGCGCGCTGCCCGGCGAAAAATGCGATCTGCTCGGGCTGCGGGAAGAAGGGACACTACGCCAGCGTCTGCAGGGCCAAAGCCACCCCGAACCCCAGCAGCGCCGCGTGTGGGCCGTGCGGGCCGCCATCTTGGGCCTCCCCAGCCATGTGCGAACCACCGGAACAGCAGCCATTTTGGACGCCTCCAGCCACATGGGGATCATGGACGCCGCCATCTTGGACGACAGCCGGGACGCAGCAGGCCCCCAACACCGCCTCATCTGATACCCGCAGCGACACACCGACCCCTACGCTGGCCTCCGTTACACTGGACCAAGCGAGACCGCACCAGCTGGCCAGTTCCACAATGGACATTAAGGTAAATGGTCACGAAACAATCTGTCTTTTTGACTCTGGGAGCACGGAGAGCTTCATCCACCCCGACACGGTGCGACGTTGCTCTCTCCCAGTCCTGCCTGCGCACCAGCGGATTTCTATGGCCTCCGAGTCCCAGTCGGCGGACATTGGCGGCTACTGCGTGGTGATACTCGTAGTAGACGGGACTGTGTATGATAATTTTAAACTTCTGGTCCTGCCCGACCTCTGCGCTGCCGTTCTACTGGGGTTAGATTTTCAGTGCCACCTTAAAAGTGTTACGATGGCGTACGGTGGACCCCTCCCCCCACTCACAGTCCACAGCCAGCAGCTTCCAAATTGCCCGCCGTGCACCAGGTGCAACCTCTCCACACTCAGAGTCACCCCCCCCCCCACTGTTTGCTAACCTCACCCCCGACTGTAAGCCCATCGCCACAAAGAGCAGGCGATACAGTGCCGGGGACAGGGTTTTCATTAAAACCGAAGTGGAGTGGCTCCTGAAGGAAGGGATTATTGAGGGCAGCACCAGCCCCTGGCGAGCCCAGGTTGTGGTCGTTAAGACCGGCGAGAAGCAGCGCCTGGTCATCGACTACAGCCAGACAATAAATCGCTACACCCTGCTGGATGCTTACCCACTCCCCTGCATAGCTGATATCGTCAACCAGATCGCGCAGTACCGCGTCTTCTCGACCATTGACCTGAAATCAGCGTACCACCAGCTCCCTATCCGCCCTGAGGACCGCCAGTATACTGCCTTTGAGGCAAACGGCCGCCTCTATCACTTCCTTAGGGTTCCCTTTGGCGTCACCAACGGGGTCTCCGTCTTCCAAAGGGAGATGGACCGGATGGTCGATCAAAATGCGTTGCAGGCCACTTTCCCATATCTGGACAATGTGACCATCTGCGGCCATGACTTGCAGGACCATGACGCAAACCTTGAAAAATTCCTCTGCACCGCCAAACTCCTCAACCTGACGTATAACAAGGAGAAGTGCATATTCCGCACAACCCGCCTCGCCATCCTTGGCTGTGTTGTGGAACACGGAGTCATCGGCCCCGACCCAGCCACTCGCCCCTTCGAGCGCCTGAGCGTTGATTTTAAAGGGCCTCTCCCCTCCTCCGACCGCAATGTGTACTTCCTCAATATTATTGATGAGTACTCCCGTTTCCCGTTCGTCATCCCCTGCCCGGACATGACCAGTGCCACGGTCATTAAATGTCTGAACGACCTCTTCACCCTGTTCGGTTTCCCCAGCTATATCCATAGCGACCAGGGCTCATCGTTTATGAGCGATGAACTCCGTCAGTACCTGCTAGCTAGGGGTATTGCCACAAGCAGGACCACCAGTTACAACCCCCGGGGGAACGGACAGGTGGAAAGAGAGAATGCGACAGTTTGGAAGGCCGCCCTGCTAGCCTTAAAGTCTAGGGGCCTTCCGACCTCCCGCTGGCAGGATGTGCTCCCCGATGCGCTCCACTCTATTCGGTCACTGCTCTGCACTGCCACTAACGCCACCCCTCATGAGAAAATGTTTGTCTTCCCAAGGAAGTCCACATCGGGGACATCGCTACCGCCATGGCTGACGTCCCCAGGGCCGGTCCTACTGAGAAGACACGTGAGGACCCATAAAATGGACCCCCTGGTCGAGAGGGTCGACCTCCTCCACGCCAACCCCCAGTATGCTTACATTGCGTACCCGGACGGGCGGGAGGACACAGTCTCCATAAGAGACCTCGCACCCTCGGGGGCCACAGTAACCCACTACCCACTACCACCCCCCCCCACGATCCGATATCCAGCCCCAGCAGACGGCAGGCCTGGGCCCCGCGACCCGCTCGACATCTACGAGGACTACACACCAGTGCCCCAGCCTACGCGGGACTCGACGCCGGAAGCTTCACTACCCCTGCCGTCGCCACGTCGATCACAGCGGCAGACAAGACCTCCGGAGAGACTCCAATACACTAACTTTTAATACACTTCACCCCGCCGGACTCAATTTTAAACAAGGGGTGAATGTGGTAAACCACTGTTTGTATTCCACTGTGTACATGCCTGTACATGCCTCGGCTGACTCCTCCCACGAATCCAGGTATAAAGGTGACTGCTCCACAGCCCCTTTGTATTCTGGACCGGTCGACCACTCGAGGCACACCTTCATTCTCTTGTTAATAAAAGCCTGTTAATTACTCGCTTAATCTCAGTCTTTTGAGTTATTGATAGCGCATCAATCAGCAGAAAACTTCAAAGGAAATACCACTGAAAAAGGGTATAAAAATTGAACTTTCAAATGGGAAGATAGATTCGCTTGAAGGGGCAAAGTGATCTCAGCTTCAGAGGCAAGCTCTGTAAGTCTGCAACTCTTTGAATCTCGGGGATCAACGATATTGTATTTGATTTTGGTGGATATCCTGGAATAACTAAGAACTGTAAAACTGGCGAAGGTAAGATTTGAGAATAAGGATCTCTGATAATAGAATTGTAAGATTTTTGTATTTGGAACTGTTAATGTTGCGATTGAATCACCAACTGTAAATTACATGTCAGTTCTTTAATAAATCTATATATTTTTAGAATTGTCTCACATAGTACTTCTGTATCAAACTTGCGAACTCAATCTCTGTACACTCTGTGGTGCGGAGTTGCAGAATTCTGGGGGAGTTTTCCGGACCCTCATAATATCCGGAACATTACAGTCTAGCTAAACTTATTAAAAGTGCTATCTGGAGGACGGTAACATCTTCAGGTTGTTCCTTTCCTTTAGGGAGAGATAGTCTGGACCTTTAGACCCAATTAAGCGTCTTTAGGATTCGGCTACCTCTAACTTTAGTTGAAAGTGAACGTCTGGGGAATACGCCTGATCCAGGGTAGCCCTAAAGGGGCTAGGACTAGTAATAATCCCTTCAATGGCACTATTTCGAAGAAGAGCAGGCGAGTTATCCCAGGTGTCCTGGCAAATATTTATCCCTCAATCAACATAACAAAAACAGATTATCTGGTCATTTATCACATTGCTGTTTGTGGGAGCTTGCTGTGCACAAATTGGCTGTCGCATTTCCCACATTACAACAGTGACTACACTCCAAAAACGTATGTCATTGGCTGTAAAGCGCTTTGAGACGTCCGGTGGTCGTGAAAGGCGCTATATAAATTTAAGTCTTTCTTTTCCTCTCTTTCTCTCTCCCTCTTTCTCCCCCCTCCGATTCCTTCTCTCTCTCCCCCCTCTGATTCCCTCCCCCCTCCGATCCTCTCTCTCTCCCCTTTCGTCCCTCTCTTCTCCCCCAGGCCAGCACGGATCCGGTGACCTTCTCCCAGGGAGCTGAAGAAAGTGTGGCCCACGCTGCACTGCAGGCCGCAATTGTGGGGTACTGTGCATGCATAGCCTCGGTAACAGCGCACACGCACAGAAGGGGATCGCGTGCGCATGCGCGGCTCCGGGATACTGCGCGCATGTGCAGAAGGCCGTGCAGAATGTTCGTGCAAATAATCACTCTGGAAAGTTAACTGGACTAGCCGCATAAATGCTGTGGCTACAAGAGCAGGTCAGAGGCTGGGTATTCTGCAGCGAGTGACTCCCCTCCTGACTCCCCAGAGCCTTTCCACCATCTACAAGGCACAAGCCAGGAGTGTGATGGAATACTCTTTGTTGGACTGCTTTCTTGTTCTTTTTCATCTTGTTACTTTAAACACCAGATTACACACACACTCAGTTGTAGCAATGCAGGATCAGCCTTTATTGTAACCTCATACCATCCACAACCAGTATGAGCAGCTGTTGAGACATCACACTTCACGATTCCAGTATGAGCTGTTGAATAGTGGTTCACTCACACATCTTACACCATTCTTTACCTTTGATCATTACATTCCATGCATACCACCAATACATCATAGTACATCAAAGATACATTCAACTGACAACAGAATAACAGCATGAACTAAACAAACATGCATTACCATAAACACAAGTGACCTGATTGCTGTCATAAACTCTTCCCATTCCCCTAAACACAAGTGAGCAAGCTGACATATTCCAGACCATTACAAATATGGCTGAATTACTCTTACACATTCTACTATTTTACTGTCCTATGACAATATCCTTGCTATTCGGCCTGTTTAAACAAGTTATAACACATCACACATCATGTGCTGATCCCACAGACTGCCCAGAAAGAACAGTTGAGATACTCAGATAATGAGAACCTTCATTTCCACACTCTTCACTTGCCTGGATGAGTGCAGCTCCAACAACACTCAAGAAGCTCGATACCAGCCAGGACAAAGCAGCCCACTTGATTGGCATCCCACCCACCACCTTAAACATTCACTCCCTCCACCACCAGCGTACCGTGGCTGCAGTGTGCACCATCTATAAGATGCACTGTAGCAACTCGCCAAGGCTTCTGCGACAGCACCTCCCAAACACGCGACCTCTACCACCTAGAAGGACAAGGGCAGCAGGCACATGGGAGCACCATCACCTCCAAGTTCCCCTCCAAGTTACACACCATCTTGACCTAGAAATAGATCACCATTCCTTCAAAACCCTGGAACTCCCTCCCTAACAGCACTGTGGGAGTACGGCTCACCACAACCTTCTCAAGGGCAATTAGGGATGGGCAATAAATGCTGGCCTTGCCAGCGATGCCCACATCCCATGAATGAATAAAAATAAATGCAAGTTCTTTCTTTTTGTTTGCTATTGCTCTCTCTGTCTAAACCCACCCCAATTCCTGCCTCCAGGGTAAATATTTTCCACCAGATGGCCACCATCATGTCTAGCAGCATCGTGTCTAGCACCACCATGTCTACCACTTTCTTCTTCTTAGGCAGTCCCTCGGAACTGAGGATGACTTGCTTCCACATTAAGAATGAGTTCGCAGGTGACTGATTGGTCCAATGCGGGACCTACAGTCTCTGTCACAGGTGGGGCAAACGGTGGTTGAAGGGACGGGTGGGTGGGGTGCTTGGGTTGACGTGCGCTCCTTGCACTGCCTGCGCTTGGCTTCCGCTTGCTCCCGGCGAAGAGACTCGAGGTGTTCGGCGCCTTCCCGGATGCTTCTCCTCATCATGTCTAGCACCACCATGTCTAGCACCACCATGTCTAGCACCACCATGTCTAGCACCATCATGTCTACCACCATGTCTAGCACCATCATGTCTACCACCACCATGTCTACCACCACCATGTCTCGCACCACCATGTCTAGCACCATCATGTCTACCACCACGTCTACCACCATGTCTAGCACCACCATGTCTAGCACCACCATGTCTACCACCATCATGTCTAGCACCATCATGTCTAGCACCACCATGTCTACCACCATCATGTCTAGCACCACCATGTTTAGCACCATCATGTCTACCACCATCATGTCTACCACCATCATTTCTACCACCACCATGTCTACCACCACCATGTCTACCACCATCATGTCTCGCACCACCATGTCTAGCACCATCATGTCTACCACCACCATGTCTACCACCACCATGTCTAGCACCACCATGTCTACCACCACCATGTCTAGCACCATCATGTCTACCACCCCCGTGTCTAGCACCATCATGTCTACCACCACCATGCCTACCACCATCATGCCTACCACCATCATGTCTACCACCATGTCTACCACAATCATGTCTACCACCATCATGTCTACCACCATCATGTCTACCACCATGTCTACCACCATCATGTCTCCCACCATCATGTCTACCACCACGTCTAGCACCACGTCTATCACCATCATGTCTACCACCACCATGTCTAGCACCATGCCTATCAGCAGAAAAACTTTGCTTTTATACAGCTCCCTTCGTGACATCTCAAAGTGCTTTACAGACAATGAAGTACTTTTTGAAGTGTAGTCACTGTTGTAATGTAGGAAACACACCAGCCAAATTGTAGAACGCTCCCAGCAATGAGATGACCACCAGATAATGGCCCAGAAATTCGGGTCAGGGGCTTCCCGCGGGTGCAAGCCCCCGACCTACACTTACATATCGCGCTGACATTTGAAGACTGGGCCTGCTTGGATTTCCGGTCTGTGGCCCGGTTCAGCTCCCGGCACGCTGTGTGTGCGTGATCCAGCGGCGTACTTAGTGCGATGAGCCGGCTGGGATCACGTGAGCACTGGGCAACCAATGGGAGTTTACAAAAGTCCATTCATGAGTTAGACATAAGACCTGTCAAACTCATGAAAAGTACGGGCGCCCAAAACACTACTTAAACTTTAAATAAAAGTTTTTTTAAATTCCAATAATTAAATTAACTATTAATAACTTTAAAAAAACTAATTTAAACAATTATTCAAATTTTTGCCAAAATTTTTTTTTCAAGAAATCGGGTCCAAAGACACTTACCTTACTGTAAATTCTTTAAAAATAATAAACCTGTGGAAAAAAAATTCTAACTTTAATTATTAGACCGCTTACCTTATAAAACTAAGTCCTTACGTCTGCTTTTTACATTCGTAAAAAGTGGAGGCCTCCACGCACGGACAAACCTGTCAAAAAAACTGAAGTTCAACGCGTACGCGCTGCCTGAAACGTCGCAGGCGAACCGCCTCTTAACCCCTTGGTTCAGAGGAGAGGAAATGCCGGTTTTCCGCGCATGCGCTGTGCATGCTGAAATCCGGCACTTCCAACGGGCCCACGCGTGAGTACCCCGTCCGTACTCACGCGTTGGGACCGGAATTACTGGGCCAATCTGTTTTAGTGATGGGTAAGGGTTAACGGCTGACCATGGAGAAAGCCCCTGGTCTTCTCCGAATAGTGCCGTGGGATCTTTTACATCCACCTGAGAGGGCAGACAGGGCCTCGGTTTAATGTCTCATCTGAAAGACGGCACCTCCGACAGTGCAGCACTCCCTCAGTACTGCACTGGAGTATCAGCTGGATTTTGTGCTCAAGTCTCTGGAGTTTGACTTGAACCCACAACCTTCTGACTCAGAGGCAAGTGTGCTACCTCTGTATCCTTCAACTTAGAGCTAACAACATCATAATTCAACTTTCAACTTTATTGTCATTGTACAATGCACAACGAAATGTGATCTTGCAAGCTCCCATGAGTCCAGTACAAATAACATTAACATTAAACGTAAATAGCACCATCCTGGGAGAAGCAAAGCCGCTGCGTCTGTGCGCGCCGCCATTCCATTTCCACCATTCCTCCTGTCTGACAATCTTCAGCACAACGCCCGGGCCTGCTCACCAGCCGCCCCTCCCGGGACTCCTTGCGTGACCTTCTCACCAACCGCCCCTCCTTCGGGGCTCCTTCCGTGACCTTCTGCACCTGGTCTTCTCTGATGGTCACCCCTCCAGGTACTAACCAGGCCTAGCTCTAGCTTAGTCTTCACAAGCCTTGCCAGTGACCCTGTCCCTAGTCCCAGGAACAGGACTAGTATATATCCATAAAAACAAGGCAGATTGTAGAAATGTGTAAACAGATTAAGCTGCGTTTAAGAATGACGTAAATCAAAACAGGTCACATTCCAGTTCGCCCACACTGAGTCTGATAAAAGTGAATCATTGGTGGGGCTGGTTATCAGAGTGCACCGGGGAGTTGTAGTTCCAGGGCGCGGATTGGTTCGCAGGATCCCAAAGGGGCTGGACTACAATTCCCAGAATGCCTCTCTGGCTGAGTACGCGCATGCTCGCATTGCAGGAGACCGGGGAGAGCGAGTGTTGCGTTGTAGCTGCACTGGGAGTGGGACATGTTGGGAGTTAGCGCTCGGCTGGGATTCGGGGTCCGTTTGCATCGCTGCTACAGTCATGGCACGGTAATTACCGGGCACCGGGGCTCAGCGGGCTGGAAGGGAATCGCATTAACAGGATTTTGGGGGGGGAATAGTATTGAATTACTTGACATGGGGTATTCCCTGATTGGTTGGGGGGGCTAGTATTGAATTACCTAGCTAGGGTTATTCCTAGATTTAGAGGGCTAGTATTGCATTGCCTAACCATGAATATTACCAGACATGGAAGAGGTGAATCACAGCATTGTCAGGCTGGTGTTCTGGGATGTTCTGGATTTTGAACTAATCCTTAAAACCACCCCAGCAAGTTCCGCTGGTGGCTCAGTTGGTTAAGGCGGCGATTGGCTGAGCTGTACGTCCTAGCTAATCCCAGATTCAGTCCCTCTGTTGTTCCCTGATCTCAGCCAAGCCTGCAGCTAGGAACTCTAAAATTTGTTTTAGTGATCTGGGCTACCCAGTGACTTGTGCTGGAAAAGATGTTTGTGTTGATTTTACTATGGTGATCCCACAGTTGAATATCTTGGAGCTGCTTAGCCTCTTGTAGGAAGAGTAGCCATTTGGGAATGTGATAGAGGGCTGATAGCCAATGTGGACCTGTACATAGAAACATAGAAACATAGAGATAGGAACAGGAGTAGGCCATTCGGCCCTTCGAGCCTGCTCCGCCATTCAATGAGATCATGGCTGATCTTCGTCTGAGATCATAGCTGATCTTACCAGTTCAGTACCCCGTCCCCGCCTTTTCTCCGTAACCCTTAATCCCCTTAGCCTTCAGAAATATATCCAATTCTCTCTTGAAAATATTTATTGAATTAGCCTTCACAGCCCTCTGTGGCAGGGAATTCCACAGGCTCACCACTCTTTGAGTGAAGAAATTCTTCCTCATCTCTGTTTTAAATGATTTGCCCGCTATTTTTAGACTGTGGCCCCTGGTTCTGTGCTCCCCGGCCATTGGAAACATTCTCTCTGAATTCAGCCTGTCCAGGCCTGCCATAATTTTATGTTTCGATGAGATCCCCTCTCAATCTTCTAAACTCCAGTGAGTACAAGCCCAAACTATTTAATCTCTCTTCGTAGGTCATTCCCGCCATTCCAGGTATCAGCCTGGTGAATCGCCGTTGCACTCTTTCCATGGCAAGAACATCCTTCCGCAGATGGGGCGACCAAAACTGTACACAATACTCCAGATGCGGTCTCACCAGCACCTTGTACAGCTGTAGTAAGGTATCCCTATTCCTATACTCGAACCCCCTTGATATGAAGGCCAACATACCATTTGCCTTCTTAATCGCCTGTTGCACCTGCATGCTCTCCTTCAGTGACTGGTGCACAAGAACACCCAGGTCCCTCTGCACTTCCCCATCTCCCAATCTATTGCCATTTAGATAATAATCCACCCTCCTGTTTTTACCCCCAAAGTGGATAACCTCGCATTTATCCACATTATAGTGCATCTGCCACGTATCCGCCCATTCCCCCAACCTGTCCAAATCGCACTGTAGCCTCCTGACATCCTCATCAGAGCCCACCCCTCCTCCTAGTTTAGTGTCGTCAGCGAATTTGGAAATATTGCATCCAATTCCCTGATCCAGATCATTTATATATATTGTGAACAGCTGGGGTCCCAGGACAGATCCTTGCGGCACCCCGCTGGTCACTGCCTGCCACTCCGAAAACGAGCCGTTTATTCCAACTCTCTGTTTTCTATCCGCCAGCCAGTTCTCTATCCACGTTAATACTTTGCCCCCAATCCCATGAGCCTTAATTTTGCATGATAATCTTTTGTGTGGAACCTTATCGAAGGCTTTCTGGAAGTCAAGGTACACCACATCCACTGGCTCCCCCCCATCTATTTTACCAGTTACTTCCTCAAAAAATTCCAGCAGATTAGTCAAACACGATTTACCCTTTGTAAATCCATGTTGACTCTGTCCGATCCTTTCCCCATTTGTCAAGTGCTCCGCTATTTTATCCTTAATAATGGACTCTAGCATTTTGCCCACAACCGATGTAAGGCTTACTGGTCTATAATTCCCTGCTTTCTCTCTACCCCCCTTTTTAAATATTGGGGTAACATTAGCTACCCTCCAATCCACGGGTACTGTTCCCGAGTCAATGGAGTTCCGGAAGATGATCCTTAGAGCATCTGCTATCTCCAGGGCCACCTCCTTAAGTACCCTAGGATGTAGTTTATCAGGCCCCGGGGATTTGTCGGCCTTCAGTCCCCTCAACTTACCCAACACCATATCCCTGGAGATACTAATTTCTGTCAGCTCCTCCCTCTCATTAGTCCCTATGTTTGTCGATATTCCTGGGAGGTTATTTGTGTCCTCCTTTGTGAATACAGAACCAAAGTATGAGTTTAATTGGTCTGCCATTTCCTTATTCTCCATTTATATATTCTCCCGAATCGGACTGCAAGGGACCGACTTGGGATTTTACCAGTCTTTTCCTCCTGATATACCGATAAAAGCTTTTGCAGTCTGTCTTTATGTTTGCTGCAAGTTTACTTTCGTATTCTATTTTCCCCTTCCTGATTAATCCCTTTGTCCTCTTTTGCTGTATCCTGTACTGCCCCCAATCTTCCGGTCTGGTGCTTTTTTTTGCCAGTTGATATGCCCTTTTTTTTGATTTTATGCTGTCCCTAATTTCCCTTGTTATCCACGGTTGAGTCACCTTTTTAGGTTTATTTTTATGCCAAACCGGTATAAACATGTTCTGGAATTCTTCCATTCTATCTTTGAATGCTTGCCATTGTCTATCCACTGTCAATCCCCCCAGAAACACCACCCAATCAATCTTACCCAATTCCCGTCTCATACCCTCGTAATTCCCTTTATTTAAGTTCTGGACCTTAGTCTCTGATTCAATTTCCTCACTCTCCATCTCGACTGAGAGCTCGATCATATTATGATCGCTCTGACCCAAGGGGCCTCGTACAAGAAGATTGCTGATAAGTCCCTTCTCATTGCACAATACCCAGTCTAAAATGGCCTGATCTCGAGTCGGCTCCTCGACATATTGGTCCAGATAACCGTCCCGAAAACATTCCAGGAATTCCTCCTCCTCAGAATTTTTACTAATTTGGGTAGTCCAATCAATATGTAAATTAAAGTCACCCATGATGACAGCTGTGCTCTTATCGCACGCTTCTCTAATTTCCCTTTTTATGCCTTCCCTCACCTCCATATTACTATTTGGAGGCCTATATATCACACCCACTAACGTTTTCCTCCCCTTGCTATTTCTCATTTCTACCCATACAGATTCCGTTTCATCCGAGTTAATATCCTTCCTTTCCATTGCATTAATCCCCTCCTTTACCAGCAATGCTACCCCACCTCCCCTACCTTTTTGCCGATCCTTCCTAAATATTGTATATCCCTGGATGTTAAGTTCCCAGCCTTGCCCACCCTGCAGCCACGTTTCTGTAATCCCAATCAAATCATACTTGTTTACCTCTATTTCCACAACTAATTCATCCACCTTGTTCCTAATGCTTCTAGCATTAAGATACAAAGCCTTCAGGCTTGCTTTTTTCACACTCTCATTATGAATTAGTTTGGCCCTTTGTGTTTCTCTCCTTTGCTTATTGCTTCTCACCTTTTCTACCATCTATTTCTAACTTCATATGACTTCCCTCTTTTCCACTACCTAGGTTCCCATCCCCCTGCCAAATTAGTTTAAATCCTCCCGAACCGCCCTAGAAAATATTACCCCGAGGACATCGGCTCCCTCACAGTTCAGGTGTAGACCGTCCCCTTGGTACAGGTCTCTCCTCCCCAAGAACTGGTTCCAATGCCTCAAGAATTTAAATCCCTCTCCCTTGCACCACTGCTCAAGCCACGTATTTAGCTTATCTATCTTACTCTCTCTAAACTTATTAGCTCGTGGCACTGGTAGCAATCCAGAGATTACTACCTTTGAGGTCCTACTTTTCAATTTAGCTCCTAACTCCCTAAATTCAGCTTGTAGGACCTCCTCCCTCTTTTTACCTACATCGTTAGTACCTACATGTACCACGACAACTGGCTGATCCCCCTCCCCCTTCAGAATGCTCTGCACCCGCTCCGAGACATCCTTGACCCTTGCACCAGGGAGGCAACATACCATCTTGGAGTCTCGGTCTCGGCCACAGAAACTCCTATCTATCCCCCTTACAATTGAATCCCCTATCACTATAGCCCTATCCCTCTTTTTCCCGCCCTTCTGTGCAGCAGAGCCAGTCATGGTGCCCTGAACCTGGCTGCTGGTGCCTTCCCCTGATAAGTCATCTCCCCCAACAGTACCCAAAACGGTAAACCTGTTTTGGAGGGAGATGACCGCAGGTGACTCCTGCACTACCTTCCTGCCTTTACCCTGCCTTTTGGTCACCCATTTACTGTCTGAGCTAGCCTTTACCTGCGGTGTGACCAACTCACTGAATGTGCTATCCACAACATCCTCAGCATCGCGTATGCTCCAGAGTGAGTCCATTCGCAGCTCCAGCGCCGCCATGCGGTCTGCTAGGAGCTGCAGCTGGACACACTTCCTGCACACATAGTTGTCAGGGACAGTGTCCCTGATTTCCCACATGGCACAGGAGAAGCATGACACGGGTCCGAGCTGCCCTTCCATGACTTAACCCTTACAATACCCTTTTATTTACTACGATTTAGCTTAATTATTGAATTTTACTTAGAATAAGTTTGTGAAAGTACTCACCAACCAGTCACCTACCTGTTTTCTGGTGTTGTATTTTCACTGCCGCCTCCTGTCCTGGAACCTTTTCCACCTAGGTTAGGCTCCTGAAATAAAATAAATTGAACCTACCTTTTCAACTTCCCCTAACCCCTAAAAGGTTAGAGGAGGTGGAAGGGTGGGAGACACTACACTGTAGTGTTTCGGGTTTAGCAACAGCTCCACCTATATAAGAGTTACTGGCCTCCTGCTCTCCCGACTGCACCAGCTGTGAAAGAAAAAGCCCGTGAAAGGTGAGCTTTTAAACTCACCAGTTACTGGCCTCCTGCTCTCCCGACTGCCCCAGCAGTTACTGGCCTCCTGCTCTCCCGACTGCCCCAGCTGTGGTCTCGGGCCTCGCCTCTCTCCGGTTTTTATACCGGGCTCCGACTCACTGCTCCCGACTGGTCTCGGGCCTCGCTGTGTAGTCAGTGCCTTCAGGAGAGGAAGAAAATTACATTCTTCAGTGTATGTTCACTAAGTGTAACAAACTTGGAGTGTCAGTAATGTTCCAAGATAAATGGTAATCTGCTTGAGCTTTGCTCTTTGATTTATTGCGCCTGAACCCATTGATTATTGCCCTGCCTTGTAAACTGCCAGGGTGCATTATTCATGTTACAAGATTAGATTTTCATATCTGGGATAGTTTGATGTAATTTCTATAGTGTCTTTCATGACCATCGGATGTCCCAAAGCATTTTACAGCCAATGAAGTACTTTTTGAAATGTCATCACTGTTGTAATGTAGTAAATATGTAGGTAATATCTAAATATTGCTAATTTTCAGTAAAATGTAATACTGGGTATGTGAAATAGCCATACTATATCCACTGAACTGAGAAACACCCAACAGAGCCATTATATTGTCATTATATGATCTTGTCATTCCCAGCTTTTGTGCAGTAAGACCACACTTGTAATGTTGGGTGTAATTTCACAAGGTGAGCTTAACACAAGTGATTGGTGCAACATTGCATTGCATTGCTTTTCCCACGTACCTTACCCTAAATGCACCCAGTGACAATGCTGAGTTTTCCTTGTGTGGGGTGAAGGGAGGTTCTGAATGATCTAGGGCTTCTTGCCATGGTGGATTTTAGTCAGGGTTGTTCTTTAACATCTGCCAGTGACCATGGGAGGAGTTGTCCAAGATGTCAGGTTCTGTTTCAGCAGGTTCTAGGCCTTTTTTTATTCCTGTCCCTGGGCAATGATCTCAGCGTGCCATTCTCCCTCACCCCACCCCCCCTCTGCCCGCCTGCCCCTTTATATTTGCAGCACCCAGATTCAGATTAGATTTATTTGCCACATGTAACAAGTACAATGGAATGCTTGTTCCCCGTAGGGACGTGTTGCTGGTGTCTGTGGGTCGGCTCTGCAGAGCTCCAATTAGTGTGTAATCTGGTTACTCTTTCGAAGCTGTGCGTGGTCAGGTTATTTACACTGGGACATTTCTTCAACAAATAAGTTATTGATCTACCCATGAAGTTGGGGAAACATTTCACACTTGCCCGGCACTGGCGTGCAATCTTTACCCAGCTTTGTGTTGTAAGGTACACTGATCTAAATCTTACAATTTTGCATTTTTGGAAATAGATGCAAGTAAAGCTGTGGGCCTGTAACCGGAGGCCTTGGGTTCACCACTTTTATTTTGCTGTAACCGGCAGCCCTGTTTGTAGACCTGTATTCTTAATGGGTCTGCAATGTCAGCAGTTCCCTGAACGTTGGGTGATTTATATTTAGGACATTGGCTGACCTGGTATGGTGGTGTAGTGGTTATGTTATTGGACTAGTAATCTGGAGAACATGTCAGTTTGAGAATTTGAATTCAGTGTTTAAAAATTCTGGAAATATGAAGCTGCCAGATTGTCCTCAAAACTCAACTGGTTGACTGATGTCCTTCAGGGAAGGAATCCTGCTGTCCATTCCCAGTCTGGCCTATCTGTGACTCCAGTCCCACACCAACATGGCTGAGTCAGGGTAATAAATGTTGGCCTTGCCAGAGACACCCACATCCTGGGAATGAATTAAAAGTAAAATGACCGGCAAGGTCTCTTGCAGTGTAAAAAGTATCTTCAGACCCTAAAGAGAAGAAGCAGGTTGAACTGGTTAATGCTAAACTAGTAACCGTGATAACTTGAATGCAGAAGCCATTCTTGTGAATCCTCAGGGTATTTTTAAGCTAATGCGCCCTGGTGGGAAACAGACGCGATTGGATCGGCTGCCCCATTGGTTAAACTAAAATTACCCGACTTGGTGTTTAACGGCCTTGTTGGTTCACAAAATTTGCAGAATGGATGTGTTCCCTCTGTTACTGTTTTTAAAGTCAGTTGATCCAAATTAGTGTTGGCTCAGTACAAGACCTGCGTGTTGGGCATAGCAAGGAGCCCTGTAGTACCTGTCTCACTGCTCAGTAAATGAAACGGGTGGGTGAGAAAACCTTTTTGTATACAAGTCATGCATCTAATGTGTGCCAGACACACGTCAAATATATTTAAAAAGAGAAAGACAGTTTTCTTTGCTGGTTTCTTTTGTCATGGAGTCAGAAACTTACGAGCACCTACTATTGTGCAAACTGCCCTCACTAATGGTCATTAACCTTTGATTTGATTTAAGTGTTTGTCAGGTAACCCTGTGTTCCTCCAATTCTGACCTCTTGCGCATCCCCTATTTCCTTCGCCCCTCCATTGGCGACCGTGCCTTCAGTTGCCTGGGCCCAAAGTTCTGGAATTCCCTCCCTAAACCTCTACCTCTCTCTGCCCCTTTTTAAGACACTCCTTAACACCTACTGTTTTGACCAAGCTTTGTCACCTGTCCTAATATCTCCTTATGTGGCCCGTTATCACTTTTGTCTCATTACGCTCCTGTGAAGTGACTTGGCAGGTTTTACTACATTAAAGGTGCTATATAAACACAATGGTTACAGTTTGTACCCTTCAGTTCACACTGCTGTAAAGAGGCTCAGTTATCAGTCCCTGGAGAGCTGAACCAGCTTCATAACTGTTTGAGGGTGCTTAATTACCAAGCTCAGCACTTTTTTTGAATTTCCTCAACAATTAAAAGGGACCAGATTAGTGCTGTGATTGGTGATTGCACGTCACTATGTAGAACTAGTGAATGTGCCACTTTATTCTTCTTCTTCTCCGTAGAGGAAGCTGTTGAATCTAGCCCCATGCTTCACTGTAGGCATTTTAATATTAATCGGAAAGAAATGGGGCAACCCTCTGGGATCAGGAATTCATTGCGAGGGATTGAAAGCCCCAAGACATTCCATTCTCTCTTCCGCAATATGTTGATTGTGAGAGTTTACGATCATTGGTAAAATAATTGCACCGGATATTCTTGAGAGAGACTTCCCTTTGTCCCGTATCCTCCGTAGACTGTAGGTACCCCGATGGGTTCTGGGTAGCCCAGATGCTGAGCACACACAGAGACATCATCGTGCAGCACAGGGGCGGTGCCATACATGTGTCCCTTACTCTCACATTATAATCATAAAATCTTACTGCACAGAAGGAGGCCATTTGGTCCATCGTTGTGCCTGTGTCGGCTCTTTGAAAGAGCTGTCCAAACACCCCTTAGGTTAGGTAGTGGTCAGGGACAGGAGGGTGTGACTGCAATTCAGGCAGGTTAAGGGGACCCCAGGTGCAGTGCTGGAGGAGCCTCGGCCTTTGCCCTTATCCAACAGGTATGAGGTTCTTGCCTTTGTGGATGAGGGCAAAGTATACAGGGTGGATGAGCAAACTGACCATGGTACAGGAGGCCATTCAAGTGGGGGGGGGGGGTGGGGGCCGAGACGGAGGGAGTGTAAAGGAATGTTGTAGTGGTAGGAACATGGGAACAGGAGTAGGCCATTCAGCCCCTTGAGCCTGTTCTGCCATTTGATGAGATCATGGCTGATCTGTAACCTAACTCCATATACCTGCCTTTGGCCCATATCCCTTAATACCTTTGGTTAACTGTCTCCAATTTAAAATAAACAATTGATCCAGCATCAATTGCCATTTGTGGAAGAGTTCCAAGCTTCTACCACCCTTTGTGTGTAGAAGTGTTTCCTAACTTCACTCCTGAAAGGTCTGGCTCTAATTTTTAGACTATGCCCCCGAGTCCTAGACTCCCCAACCAACAGAAATAGTTTCTCTCTATCTACCCTATTTATTCCCCTTAATATCTTTAAAACTTTGATCAGATCACCCCTTAACCTTCTAAATTCTAGGCAATACAACCCTAATTTGTGTAATCTCTCCTCATAACTTAACCCTTGAAGTCTGGGTATCATTCTAGTAAACCTACGCTGCAGTCCCTCCAAGGCCAATATATCTTTCCTAAGGTGTGGTGCCCAGAACTGCTCACAGTACTCCAGGTGTGGTCTAACCAGGGTTTTGTATAGCTGCAACATAACTTCTACCCCCTTGTATTCTAGTTCTCTAGAATATAAAGGCCAGCATTCCATTAGCCTTTTTGATTATTTTCTGTATCGGTTCTTAACATTTTAATGATCTATGTACGTGAACCAAATGTCATGAACAGGTAGGGGACAGTATAGTCAGGGGGATAGATACTGTTCTCTGCAGCTGCGACCAGGAGTTCCTAAGGCTCTGTTGCCTGCCAGGGTTAAGAATATTTTCTTGTGGTTGGAGAAGAATTTGGAGTGGGAGGATCCAGTTGTCGTGGTCCACTTGGGAACCAACAACATAGGTAGAACTAGGAATGAGGTTCATGGGGCATTGGCAACAGTACTGGGGAAAGAGGGAGCTGTTGTGTTGGGACGGGCTCCACTTAAACTGGGCTGGGACCAGTGTCTTGGTGAATTGAATAATTAGGGCTGTAGATAGGGCTTTAAACTTAAAAAGGGGGGTGAGAGGGAGGGGTCAGGTGAGGGGAAATTTAGAAATCTAAAGAGAAAAGTCAAGGCAATGGAGCAGTGTAGCGATTTGGGTAAAGATAAGCAGAGGAAGCAGAGTGTGACAGGAAGGGTCAGAGAGTTTAATGGTAATAGTGCATCAGCAAATAAGGTGAAAACAGGGATTAATGGTAAAAAGTTAAAATTAAAAGCTCTTTATCTGATTGCACAAACCATTCGTAACAAGGGATCTATAAGAAATGAAACCAGCCTAAATATAAATGAAACAGGAAAGGAGAGCAAAGGAAAGACTAAACTAAGGGAGGATATAGATGGCCAGGGAATAAATAGAGTTATAGAACAGGAGTGTAAAAAGATGGTCAAAAATAGTGAGAGGAACTGCTATTAAAAATGAGTTAAACTGTCTCTACAGCAATGCACACAGTGTCTGTAATAAAACAGGGGAGCTGGAGGCACTCGTGCGTTGCGAGGAACCAGACATCATAGGGATTACTGAGACATGGCAACAGAAAAATCAGGACTGGGAATTAAACATTGTAGGGTATAACATATTTAGAAAAGATAGAGGGGGGAAAGGGAAGGTGGAGTAGCTGTACTTATTAGAGATAACATAATGGCAATAGAAAAAAGTGACACAGCCACCAGTAAGACAGAAATAGATAGAGATAAAAGATAATAAAGAATCAATCATACTACTAGGGTAAGTCTACAGACCACCTAATAGTGGAAGGGAGGTGAAGGAAGAAATATGCAAGCAAATTAGGGAAATGAGTAAAAAACATAGAATAACAATCGTGGGGGACTTCAACTACCCTGAAATTAATTGGCCAGAAGAGGTAGGTAAAGGGGATAAGGGAATGGAGTTCCTACAACGTGTACAGGACTCCTTTCTAACCCAATATGTAAGAAGCCCAACAAGAGAGGATTTGCTACTGGATCTAGTAATGGGGAATGAACCAAAGCAGGTAAGAAAAGTAAAAATAGGGTAGCATCTAGGCAATAGTGATCATAATATAATGTGCTTTAAGATAACAATTGAGTATGACGAAGACCAGGGTAATAGATTGGAGAAAAGCCGATTTTGAGGGGCTGAGAATAGAACTTGGGAAAATAAAATGGACAACAATATTTGCAAACAATGATGTGGAACAGCAATGGGAAACATTTAAGCACGTGTAGAGTCCAGGAAAAAAATATTCCGCTAAATCTAGTATTTAGCCTAGATAAGCAAAGCATCAGACACTCTCATCCCCCTCACAGTTCACCCTAACAAGCGGAAGATTCATCAGGAGTTGAGATATCCAGAGAGATATCAATTTTTCCATGTACCATTATTGGCTCCAGTCTTTGCTCAGGCACAGAGCTGAATCGGCCTGGAAACCACATGCTAAGGCTTCTTGTATCTGTCTGGCTTGCTGCTTCTCCCAGACGCCAGGACTTCTGTTTTCTTCCTCTCTCTTTCTCTCTCCCCCCCCCCCCCCCCCCTGGATTCCGTTGATAATTCAAAGGTACAAGTAGGCGGAAGTTTGGTGTTGCAAACTGTGGTTGCAGCAATAAGCAGAAGTGAAGAAAGAAAGACTTGCATTTGTTTAGTGGCTTTCACATCCTCAAGGGCACTTTACAGCCAATGAAATACTTTTTGAAATGTAGTCACTGTTGTAATGTAGGAAACACGGCAGCCAATTTGTACACAGCAAGCTCCCACAAACAGCAAAGTGATAAATGACCATATAGTCTGTTAGTCATGTTGGTTGAGGGATAAATATTGACCATGGAGCATTCCCCTTGCTCTTCTTAGAATAGTGCTGTGGGATCTTTTACATCTACATGAGAGGGCAGAAGGGGTCTCTGTTTAACGTCTCATCCGAAAGACAGCATCTCCGACAGTGCAACTCTCCCTCAGTACTGCAGTGGAGTATCAGCCTAGACCCCACTGCCTTGCAGGGGGGGATCTCCTTTCAAATCTGCTGCATCTGGGCCCAGAGACGTTCTGGGGAAAGGTGTAATTATTGTAAGATAGCGGCTGTTAGATCAGGGTCTCCCAGCCCTTAATGAAGGATGGGTTGATTGGTTCAAGTAGGGCATCTGCTTACGGAGCTTGTAGAACCAAATGGAAAATGTTTGCACAAAGTCCAGGTTTTTTTATGATTCCTCTGTGAAGCACTTTGGGTCTTTTTCTACATTTAAAGGTGCTACATAAACCTGAGTGGGTGGAGACCGGATTGGATACAGCTGCGACCCCCCTCATGTCCTGACAGCCCCAGTGACGCTTTCTATGCTCATCAAGGCAGGACACTTGGGTGAGGTATTCCTATGTTCCTACAAAATTTAGCGACTTCTTCTCCCATCCCACCACCACCCCACCTGCAATCAACTAACAGCACAGGTTGGAGATTGGGCTTGGCTGCTCCATAGGGATCAGTATGACACTATTGGGGACATGCCCGTTGAGCTATTGCTCTTATTTGAACTTATTCGAGGAAAGTGCTGTTTTCGGGTCTGTTGCAGCTTATGTTGAGGCAAAAGTGAAATTAGTGGCTGGGAGCTGTCACCTGACTACCAGTGTTTGCAGTACTGCCTCAAGGTCTTGGTGACTGTCGTCTTGATATTGCGGTTACCAGAGCGACGGAACACTGCAGTCCTGAGAATATAGAATGCAAAAATAAGGTAACAACTCGTTCCGCATGGCCAAGGACCCTGCCAATCTAAAATGGAGGACCCTGTTAGCCTAAAATGGTGGTGCAATGTCGACATCGCTGAGTCACTTGCATATTGTGAGAGATGATCATGTTAATTCAAGAAACTGAAGGCAGCAGGAAGTAAAATGCTAATATGGCTGGCACCCACGATGTCACACCTTGCTGGTGGAACAATGTAGGGTGGAGTGCAAAGGGTATACTGACAATAGGCGATCCGAAAACATTACCATGCATTACCATAATGATTAGGTGATCGTGAAACCATTACCTGCATATTTTCTATATTATAAACCATTCAGTGAACTGTGACTTCTTTATTTCAAACTGCCAGGCCAGGAAATCACTTTAAACTGTGTACGTGCCTCGCTCGGGATTGGTGTAGAATGTACGATGTGTTAATGCCTTTTCAAAAGTAAAGTATAATAATGTGACCCACTGTATGAAAGACTACTTGCTCTGGTGGAACCTGTCGAGACTCTGCTGGAGTCAGAACTGTGCTGTATCAGAGTAAGTCTCCCGGGACAACAGAATAAAACCTGTTTTGAAGAAGGGTCAAACCCGAAACGTCAACTCAAATTTCTCTCCACGGATGTTGCCTGACTTGCTGAGTTTTTCCAGCATTTTCTGTTGTTATTTCGGATTTCCAACATCTGCAGTATTTTGCTATCAGAATAAAACCACTGTTGAACTCAACCAGTATTCGACTCGGTGTTTGTACTGAACCAGATTGAGGGCAAAAGAATCCGTTTCAACAGTCCTGCAGGGGCACAGTTTTTAAAAAAAATTCATGTCATGGTTCATCACTTTGCTTCTGGCCGCTCTGCCTACCCCCACAGTTGAGGAAGATACGCGGAGGTCAGCGAGGGGAAAAGTCCGTCCCTTTGGTGTATTGGCAGACTGAAGCACTGGGCCCATGGGCAGCAGGATAAGATGGCTTCTGCAACAGCAACTTGCATTGATACGGCGCTTCTAACCTAGGAAAATCATCCCACGGTGCTTCAGAGGCATAAGGAAAACATGGACACCAAACCAAAGATATTAGAAAGAATGTGCTTGCATTTATATACCCCCGTTCACATCCTCGGAACGTCCCAAAGCACTTCACAGCTATTGAGTTACTTGTGAAGTGTAGTCACTGTTGTAAGTAGGGAATCGCATCAGCCAGTTTGAACATAGCAAGGTCCCACAGACAGCAGTGAGCTAATTGACCAGATCATAGAAACTTGCAGCACAGAAGGCGGCCATTCGGCCTGTCATGTCTTTGCTGGCTCTTTGAAAGAGCAGTCGCGCTTAGTCTCACATCCCCGCTTTTTATCTGTAACCCTGTAAGTTCCTCATCCTCAAGTACCTTTCCAACACCCTTTTAAAATTATGGAATCAGCTTCTACCACCTTCTCAGGTAGAGTGTTCCAGATCCTGCCAACTGAGTGACAACATTTCTCCTCATCTCCCTTCTAGATCTTCTGCCAATGATTTTAAATCTATGACCTCTGGTTATTGACCTACTCGCCAGAGGGAATAGTTTTTCTCTCTCTGCTCTTAAAAACCTCTCATCATCTTAAAAGCCTCTATTAGATCATCTCTTCACCTCCTCTGTTCCAAGGAGAACAGTCTGAACTTTTCCAACCTCTCCTCATAACTGAAGTCCCTCATCCCTGATAACAACCTGGTAAACCTCCTCTCTACCCTTTCTGAGGCCTTTACATCTTTCCTGACGAGTAATGCCAGAATTGTCCACAATACTCCAGCTGAGGCCTAACCAGTGATTTATAAAGTTCTAGCATAATTTCTTTGCTTTTATATTCTATTCCTCGATTTATAACCCATATGATATTTTTAACCACCTTATCAAATTGCCGTGCCACTGTTAAGGATTTGTGTATATGGACACCAAGGTCTCTCTGCTCATCTATGCTTTTCAGAATTGTGCCATTTATGGTATACTGTCTTTCTATATTAGTCCTCACACTTCTCTGCATTGAATGCCATCTGCCATGCTTCTGCCCATTTCACCATCCTGTCTGTCAGCCTGAAGCTTACAACTATCCTCATCACTATCTACTACTTTGCCAAGTTTCGCATCATCTGCAAAATTAAAAAAAGCTGCTCCCTACACCCGAGTCTAGGTCATTTATACAAATTGAAAGGAGTAATGGACCCAAAACTGACCCTTGGGGAACATCACTGCAAACCACCTTCCAGTCTGAAAAACATCCATCAACCACCACCTATTGCTTCCTGTCACTGAGACAATTCCGTATTCATACTGCCACTTTCCCCTTAATTCCATAGACTTCCATCTTCTTACTAAGCCTCCTGTGTGGCACTTTGTCATGCCTTCTGAAAGTCCATATATACAACATCATCTGCACTACCTTGATCAACCTTCTCTGTTACCTCATCAAAGAATTCAGTCAAGTTAATGAGACATGATTTGCCTTTAACAAATCCATGCTGGCTCTCCTTGATTAACCCATGCCTTTGCAAATGAAGAAAGATTATTTTGCCCCTGACACTGGTTTCCTATAACTTCCCCACCACCGATGTTCGGCTGACTGGCCTGCCGTTTCCTGGTTTATCCCCCTCCCCTTTCTTGAATAGTGGATAATATTAGCAATCATCCGGCTCTACTCCTGTACCCAATGAGGATTGAAAGATTGTAAAAGAAAAGATTGTGACCAATGCCTCTGCTATTTCTATCTTTGCTTCTTTCAGCAACCTAGACTGCATTCCACCCGGACCAACTTTGTGGGGTTTTTTTCAGCAGTGTTGGTTGAGGGATGAATATTGGCCGGGACACCGGGAAGAATTCCCCTGCTCTGCTTCCAATAGTGCCCTGGGATCTTTTACATCCACCCCAGAGGGCAGACGGGCCCTCGGTTTAACCTAGGTAAAACATCCCACTCCCTCAGCACTGTACTGAAGTGTCAGCCTAGATAATGTGCTCAAGTCTCTGGAGTGGGACTTGAACCCATGACCTTCGCCAAGAGTGCTACCCACTGAGCCAAGGCTGACCCTTGGGAGGGATGACCAAAAGTGAGGTTAAAGAGGTAGGCTAAGGAGCAGGGGCATGACTATTTTCTTTTAATTTTTCTTCTCTTTCTTCTGCCCCCCGCCCCCCCACCCCCACCACAAGCTTTTAAAAAGAACTGGTGTGTTCCTCTTGTGGGGGAGGTGAGGAGGAGGGAGGAAAACTCACCAAGCTGTCTCATGAGGGGCTCATCCCGTGTATGTGGAGTCGATTTTTGGAAAAAATGCAACCCAGATTCAGCCCCAACAATGCCAAGATGTCTTTGAGCTTCCCTTTGTGAATCTGCTTGTGTTTTTCTGTTCAGGAATCTCTCAAGAAGACAGCACTGTATGAATTCCATCGGAATGAAGGAGCTCGGATGGTGGAGTTTGCAGGGTGGAGTATGCCTGTTCAGTACAAGGACAGTCACATCAGCTCACACTTGCACACCCGCCAGCACTGCTCATTATTTGACGTATCTCACATGCTGCAGGTAAGACCAGAATCTGGACATTGTACCCAGTGCATCAAGGAGCACCCCACTTCATTGTGGCACTGACTAAGGACTTTTTGTAATGTAAGATTTATCGATGATGTCAAGCTCTGTGGACAGGTGACAAATATAAGGCCGTGAAAAAGTTCTGGACCTGTTCGGGAAATGAGCTAAGGAATAGCGGATCGGTTTTAGCATCGATGGATTTAAAGTGACTAGAAAATTTGACACAAGCATTTGAGGCTTTGTTGACCAAGTACTAGGATTTGGGTTATAGGGTAGGTTCAGTCTGAGATGGCCAAGTACTAGGATCGGAGGTTATAGGGGTAGGTTCAGTCTGAGATGGCCAAGTACTGGGATCGGAGGTTATAGGGTAGGTTCAGTCTGAGATGGCCAAGTGCTGGGATCAGAGGTTATAGGGTAGGTTCAGACTGAGCTGGTCAAGTACTGGGATCGGAGGTTATAGGGGTAGGTTCAGACTGAGATGGCCAAGTACTAGGATCAGAGGTTATAGGGGTAGGTTCAGACTGAGATGGCCAAGTACTAGGATCAGAGGTTATAGGGTAGGTTCAGACTGAGATGGCCAAGTACTAGGATCGGAGGTTATAGGGGTAGGTTCAGACTGAGATGGCCAAGTACTGGGATCGGAGGTTATAGGGTAGGTTCAGACTGAGATGGCCAAGTACTGGGATCGGAGGTTATAGGGTAGGTTCAGACTGAGATGGTCAAGTACTAGGATCGGAGGTTATAGGGGTAGGTTCAGTCTGAGATGGCCAAGTACTAGGATCGGAGGTTATAGGGGTACGTTCAGTCTGAGATGGTCAAGTACTAGGATCGGAGGTTATAGGGTAGGTTCAGTCTGAGATGGCCAAGTACTGGGATCGGAGGTTATAGGGGTAGGTTCAGACTGAGATGGCCAAGTACTGGGATCGGAGGTTATAGGGGTAGGTTCAGTCTGAGATGGTCAAGTACTAGGATCGGAGGATATAGGGTAGGTTCAGACTGAGATGGCCAAGTACTAGGATCAGAGGTTATAGGGGTAGGTTCAGACTGAGATGGTCAAGTACTGGGATCAGAGGTTATAGGGGTAGGTTCAGACTGAGATGGTCAAGTACTGGGATCAGAGGTTATAGGGGTAGGTTCAGACTGAGCTGGCCAAGTACTGGGATCGTAGGTTATAGTGGTAGGTTCAGACTGAGATGGCCAAACACTAGGATCGGAGGTTATAGGGTAGGTTCAGTCTGAGATGGCCAAGTACTGGGATCGAAGGTTATAGGGGTAGGTTCAGACTGAGATGGCCAAGTACTAGGATCAGAGGTTATAGGGTAGGTTCAGACTGAGATGGCCAAGTACTGGGATCAGAGGTTATAGGGGTAGGTTCAGTCTGAGATGGCCAAGTACTGGGATCGGAGGTTATAGGGTAGGTTCAGACTGAGATGGCCAAGTACTGGGATCGGAGGTTATAGGGGTAGGTTCAGTCTGAGATGGCGAAGTACTGGGATCGGAGGTTATAGGGTAGGTTCAGACTGAGATGGCCAAGTACTAGGATCGGAGGTTATAGGGGTAGGTTCAGACTGAGATGGCCAAGTACTGGGATCGGAGGTTATAGGGGTAGGTTCAGTCTGAGATGGCCAAGTACGAGGATCAGAGGTTATAGGGGTAGGTTCAGACTGAGATGGCCAAGTACTGGGATCGGAGGTTATAGGGGGTAGGTTCAGACTGAGATGGCCAAGTACTGGGATCGGAGGTTATAGGGGTAGGTTCAGACTGAGATGGCCAAGTACTGGGATCGGAGGTTATAGGGGTAGGTTCAGTCTGAGATGGCCAAGTACGAGGATCAGAGGTTATAGGGGTAGGTTCAGACTGAGATGGCCAAGTACTGGGATCGGAGGTTATAGGGGGTAGGTTCAGACTGAGATGGCCAAGTACTGGGATCGGAGGTTATAGGGGTAGGTTCAGACTGAGATGGTCAAGTACTGGGATAGGAGGTTATAGGGGTAGGTTCAGTCTGAGATGGCCAAGTACTGGGATCAGAGGTTATCGGGGTAGGTTCAGTCTGAGATGGCCAAGTACTAGGATCGAAGGTTATAGGGGTAGGTTCAGTCTGAGATGGTCAAGTACTAGGATCGGAGGTTATAGGGGTAGGTTCAGACTGAGATGGCCAAGTACTAGGATCGGAGGTTATAGGGGTAGGTTCAGTCTGAGATGGCCAAGTACTAGGATCGGAGGTTATAGGGGTAGGTTCAGTCTGAGATGGCCAAGTACTGGGATCAGAGGTTATAGGGGTAGGTTCAGTCTGAGATGGCCAAGTACTGGGATCGGAGGTTATAGGGTAGGTTCAGACTGAGATGGCCAAGTACTGGGATCGGAGGTTATAGGGGTAGGTTCAGTCTGAGATGGCGAAGTACTGGGATCGGAGGTTATAGGGTAGGTTCAGACTGAGATGGCCAAGTACTAGGATCGGAGGTTATAGGGGTAGGTTCAGACTGAGATGGCCAAGTACTGGGATCGGAGGTTATAGGGGTAGGTTCAGTCTGAGATGGCCAAGTACGAGGATCAGAGGTTATAGGGGTAGGTTCAGACTGAGATGGCCAAGTACTGGGATCGGAGGTTATAGGGGGTAGGTTCAGACTGAGATGGCCAAGTACTGGGATCGGAGGTTATAGGGGTAGGTTCAGACTGAGATGGCCAAGTACTGGGATCGGAGGTTATAGGGGTAGGTTCAGTCTGAGATGGCCAAGTACGAGGATCAGAGGTTATAGGGGTAGGTTCAGACTGAGATGGCCAAGTACTGGGATCGGAGGTTATAGGGGGTAGGTTCAGACTGAGATGGCCAAGTACTGGGATCGGAGGTTATAGGGGTAGGTTCAGACTGAGATGGTCAAGTACTGGGATAGGAGGTTATAGGGGTAGGTTCAGTCTGAGATGGCCAAGTACTGGGATCAGAGGTTATCGGGGTAGGTTCAGTCTGAGATGGCCAAGTACTAGGATCGAAGGTTATAGGGGTAGGTTCAGTCTGAGATGGTCAAGTACTAGGATCGGAGGTTATAGGGGTAGGTTCAGACTGAGATGGCCAAGTACTAGGATCGGAGGTTATAGGGGTAGGTTCAGTCTGAGATGGCCAAGTACTAGGATCGGAGGTTATAGGGGTAGGTTCAGTCTGAGATGGCCAAGTACTGGGATCAGAGGTTATAGGGGTAGGTTCAGTCTGAGATGGCCAAGTACTGGGATCAGAGGTTATCGGGGTAGGTTCAGTCTGAGATGGCCAAGTACTAGGATCGAAGGTTATAGGGGTAGGTTCAGTCTGAGATGGTCAAGTACTAGGATCGGAGGTTATAGGGGTAGGTTCAGACTGAGATGGCCAAGTACTAGGATCGGAGGTTATAGGGGTAGGTTCAGACTGAGATGGCCAAGTACTGGGATCGGAGGTTATAGGGGTAGGTTCAGACTGAGATGTCCAAGTACTTCGTGGGACAGAATGTGTGGTGCTGGGGTAGAATGCATCTCTGGAGGGCAGCAGACCAGGGTCGAACAGTGGAGATCTGAGGTCGGATAAATGATAGAGTTTTGCATAATTACTTTTGGGGATCAGGGAGTATTGATGCACAATTTTCCTTCATGAGGTTAAGCCTACATCCTCATTTTATATTATTAAAATAAATGGCCACGCCAAAGTATGTTTCATGCAGTGTGCTTCATCCATCCTAGGGAAGGAGCAGAAGATACATGTGGTCTCCGTGTTCAGAAAAAATAGTTACCTCTTTCATCCGCCACCCCCTTCTGCTGTGAGCTGCAAGAACATAACTTAATTTTTTATTTCAGCTGTGATATACTTGGGAGTTCTTGCATCTGCTGTGGAAGGGTTGGTGTCTACACTGAGTGTGAGTTGTGGAAGGGATGGTGTCTACACTGAGTGTGAGCTGTGGAAGGGATGGTGCTGTAAGGTGTGGTGTGTGTGGTCAGCTTCACCTCTGACTCCCTGAGCGGTTCGAATCGCTCCCACTCCCTTGGTTCTAGACTTCGGACTTATTTGGGGGTTGGAATGAAATTGCAACAGACACCTGAGTTGGTCAAAAGAATTGAGATTTTTATTTTGAGACAGGAAAATATACAATACAATAAATCTTATACTCTAAAAGGGGGAACACTTCGGAATATGCGAGGGGAGAATTGCAATAGACAAAAATACCTGACCCTCCCAATCCCACTATCCTAACTAGGCTGAAATCCAGAGGACCAGGAAATGCTCACCAAACTTCTTTCTTGACAGATTGTAGAGGTTCGTGATTTCAGGGTTCTCTAGTTGTGGCGGTTGGGGCCTGCTGTACCCCGGACGTGGTGGAAGACTGCACCTGAGTTGGGTTTTCAGTCTTCACCTGTCTGCTGATGCGGTTGGATGCATAGTTAGATTTTATCGGGTGAGTACCCAATTTTCTTTGGTTAGGTATAGTTTTTAGAGTTTTTTGTATCAAATCTCACCCAGGGGTAAGTCAGACTAGCATGTAGAGTGGAAACAAACTTGTGAATTTTCGACCTTTTTGTTGGTTGGTTTCTTGTTGGTCGCGGTAGCCCAATATTACCTAGCTGGTGGTAACATTGTTAGTTGTTGGTTTCTTGAGGCCTTTGGTTGCCGCGATTTCCTTTTCCTTCCATTTCATTCTTCTTTCCTCAAGTCTCCGATCCTCCGATTAAGTACAGTGATGATTTTTTTTTTTGAACTGTACTTTCTCTCTCCTGTACTTGAACCTTCTTGAGCTGTGTCCTCAACTGTGTGAACTGTACTGTCTGTTTCACTGAACAAGTAGGCCTCAATTATACTGTTTTGAGGCCTGGCTTATCTGACCGCCAAATCTCCTCTGGTCCTTTGTTAATTTTGGCGGGCTAGTTTCGGGGATGGTCCCATCTATTTTTAATTGGCTTTTAACTGGTTTTGGGATTGCCTTGAAATCAGTTTAAAATGTGCAGAGTGTTTTGGAAATCTTTGAGTGGTTTTAAACTGTTGTTTGATTGTCTCTTCCCTGCTGGGGCCAGGGTGTCTCTTGTTGGTTGTTGGCATGTGTTGTATTATTCATGTTCTTGATGGCCCTGTGAGTTTCAGCAGGATCAGTCTTTTCCGTGGGCTTATTGTCTTTATGTAGAATGACTGGGATGGCCCAGAACATTCCCAGACAATCTTGTCTTTCCAATACTCAAACTGTCCGTCCCACCCATTCCTTCTGTGGCAGCTTTTTCCACAGGCCTGAACATGCCTTTTAAACTAGCCAAATCTTCCTGGGGTTTTGATTTTTGGTCCCCTTTGGCCCAATATTACCTCAAACAGTCCAATATCTCTCTTATTTTGGGGGAGTCTGTAGAATTTTGCAAGCCTTGCATGTCTACACTGAGTGAGTGTGTGTAGTGGAAGGGATGGTGTCTACACTGAGAGTTGTGGAAGGGATGGTGTCTAGTGTGAGTTGTGGAAGGGATGGTGTCTACACTGTGCTGTGGAAGGGATGGTGTCTACACTGTGCTGTGGAAGGGATGGTGTCTAGTGAGAGTTGTGGAAGGGATGGTGTCTACACTGTGCTGTGGAAGGGATGGTGTCTAGTGTGAGTTGTGGAAGGGATGGTGTCTACACTGCTGTGGAAGGGATGGTGTCTACACTGTGCTGTGGAAGGGATGGTGTCTAGTGTGAGTTGTGGAAGGGATGGTGTCTACACTGTGCTGTGGAAGGGATGGTGTCTACACTGTGCTGTGGAAGGGATGGTGTCTACACTGTGCTGTGGAAGGGATGGTGTCTACACTGTGCTGTGGAAGGGATGGTGTCTACACTGTGCTGTGGAAGGGATGGTGTCTACACTGCTGTGGAAGGGATGGTGTCTACACTGTGCTGTGGAAGGGATGGTGTCTACACTGTGCTGTGGAAGGGATGGTGTCTACACTGTGCTGTGGAAGGGATGGTGTCTACACTGTGCTGTGGAAGGGATGGTGTCTACACTGTGCTGTGGAAGGGATGGTGTCTAGTGAGAGTTGTGGAAGGGATGGTGTCTACACTGCTGTGGAAGGGATGGTGTCTAGTGTGAGTTGTGGAAGGGATGGTGTCTACACTGTGCTGTGGAAGGGATGGTGTCTAGTGTGAGTTGTGGAAGGGATGGTGTCTACACTGCTGTGGAAGGGATGGTGTCTACACTGCTGTGGAAGGGATGGTGTCTAGTGTGAGTTGTGGAAGGGATGGTGTCTACACTGTGCTGTGGAAGGGATGGTGTCTACACTGTGCTGTGGAAGGGATGGTGTCTACACTGTGCTGTGGAAGGGATGGTGTCTACACTGCTGTGGAAGGGATGGTGTCTACACTGCTGTGGAAGGGATGGTGTCTACACTGTGCTGTGGAAGGGATGGTGTCTACACTGTGCTGTGGAAGGGATGGTGTCTACACTGTGCTGTGGAAGGGATGGTGTCTACACTGTGCTGTGGAAGGGATGGTGTCTAGTGTGAGTTGTGGAAGGGATGGTGTCTACACTGCTGTGGAAGGGATGGTGTCTACATTGAGTGTGCTGTGTTTCAGAGCAGGGTGACGGGGAAGGATCGAGTGAAGTTCATGGAGAGTTTGGTGGTTGGGGACGTCGCTGAGCTCAAGGACAACCAGGTGAGGACCACTTTCTCATCAAAAACCGCACACTCCCAATTCTGACAGTCTGCTGCTCCGTTTCAGACCACTGCTGTGCCAACTTGAAGTAGACTAGATTTTCCAATGTGCGTTATTTTAAAGCCAATGTTAGGTAACCAGTGTTAAAAATAAATGGGGAAAATCTAGGCCAGTGAAAGAAAGAAAAGAAAGACATTGCATTTATATAGTGCCTTTCACAACCTCTGGATGTCCCAAAGCAATTTACAGCCAGTGAAGTACTTTTGAAGTGTAGTCACTGTTGTAATGTAGGAAACGCGGCAGCCAATTTGCGAACAGCAAGCTCCCATAAACTGCAATGTGATAATGACCAGATAATCTGTTTTGGTGTTGGTTGAGGGATAAATATTGGCCAGGACACCAGGAGGAACTCCCCTGCTCTTCTTCGAATGCCCTCATGGGATCTTTTACATCCACCTGAGAAGGCAGATGGGGCCTCGGTTTAACATTTCATCTAAAAGATGACACCTCCGACAGTGCATCGCTCCCTCAGCACAGTGTCGGCCTGGATTTTGTGCTCAAGTCTCCGCAGTGGGGCTGACTCCTGGTCCGCACTGTTAGCTGATCTCAGCAAGGGCCGCAGTTGGCTGCTGTGGTCAGCCTCAGCCTCCTGGGCTAGGGAGGGGAAACCTCACTCTCAGGGTTTGTGCTCCTGATTACTGTTTAATGACTCCTGCCAGAAAGCACTTGTACATCGATATCAAGTGAGGAGAAACATGTGGTTGGCTGTGATGCTGCCTGTGACCGAATATCCTGCCATCTCCCACCATCTAAGTTGAATGGGCGGTTGGTGCTCACGGAATTGTAATTCACCATGAGTTTGACAATTGAGAAAGAGGAAAAAGTTGGGAACATGTACAATGAAATTCTGACTCTTTGGTTTGCAGTTCAGTTGCAAGAATGGGATAATTTCCTCAAGTGTGGTCCCAGAGCCTCGTGTGTGTGTCAGTAGGGTGAATGAGTTCATCAAACAATGAGGTCAGCTCAGTAACCAGCTGAATGTACATGTGCTCTAAAAGTGCTATCGTTTATGAAGAACTTTGCTGACTCATTTCATTTTGCACAGTGTGTCTGTGTGGAGTGGGCTAGCCGATGGTGATGACCAGTTAGAAATCTGGCCTCATTACTGCTCGTTTTTGCATGGTCACTTTACCAACTTGAGTGAAGCAGACCAGGCCACAGGTTTAGTTCCCAGCCTGTACCGAGTTAGCTCATTTCGGCCATAACATTGGGGGGGGGGGGCTACATTTGGCCCAGATAGGACGCGGGGGGATGGGGTGGGGAATTGGCCTGGTTTTGTGTCCCTGATCATCATCCAGTGACCCTTGCTGAAAAGAGTGCGTGCGTGAATGTCAGATTGGGCTTTACTGTGATGCCTCTACTGTCAAATAGCCTGGTAACACTCACTGTCTAGGCTCACAAGTGAAGAGTGGCCACTTGGGCGAGAGGCTGGCCACGATCCAACATCCGTGAATTGCACGCCAGCTGAAAGAAAGTTGGCACTTGAAAATCATTCTGGCAAAAATCGTTCTAAATTTCCTGGGGGATAATGTTTTACTGATGATTGTTCCATCAGTCATAGTGCGCTTTATGCATGTCCAGACCCTCACCCCATGTACCAGCCATGCAGTCTCCTGGGGGGAGAAAACCGTGGGCTAATTTAGGGGAACGAACTCTGGGGACACTGCTCTCCGAGCCCAGACATATCGAGGGGTTGGCAAGTTGGTAGCTGGTTTGACACTCGTGCTCACTGATGCCCCTATTCTGTGCGTGGAGCGTTCCTCTTGACTGGTTGCGTTTCGGGGATGGTGGCTACTGTGTCCTTCTCTCCTAACCCTCCGCTTCTTGTTGTTCAGGGCATGCTGTCGCTCTTCACCAATGAGAAGGGAGGGATAATGGACGATCTGATAGTGACCCAGACGTCGGACGGACCCCTGTACATCGTGTCGAACGCTGGCTGCACTGACAAGGACTCCGCCCACATGAAGGTGCGTTGGCTTCAGTGTAGACATCACGAATACGGAAACATACGGACGTGAAGTGGCCGGATGTCTCAGCAGGTGAACTCACAACTCACCGCCGAGTTAATGCTGAACTGCACACTCCCGCCAGGTTCCAGCTCAGTCCCTGAATTATCACATTGAAAGCTCCAGAATTGTCCCACCTTTGATGGAATATTCCAATCTGGGTATCAATAAAAAAACAAAGTGCGGGGATTTTGTTTTTTTTGAGTTGGGATGCTCTTGTTGGTAAATAAAATTGTTGAATTGCTCTGCAGGGCAGAGCTCAAAGTAAGGAAAAGATGATTTTTTTGAGCATTGAGAATGTGTGTGGGTGTTTCACAAATTGCTGTCCAGGCGGTTTAACAATATAGTAAGGAAACTGGTTGAGGTTGGTTAGGAGTGGGGTTGTGGGACTTTCAACCAAGCTGCAGATTGACACTCCTAAGCTTTGCCTGAAGCCAACCCTAGGCCCGATCATGCTTCTGGGGCCAGCCTAGGGTCGGTTTGCCAGGGTGGCACTGGGCCAGTTGGTGAGCTGCCCTCACCATGCTCCTACTCATCACATTCCTTCTGTCTTCTAGGAGAAATTAACCGAGTTCAAAGCCTCTGGGAATGATGCCGACCTGGAGTTTCTGGAAGCGGGACTGATTGCGCTGCAAGGTGACCACGTCTCTTCCACCGCGGAACGATCTAGAATAGTCCCAACGAAGGGTCCCACCCAAAACGTTGGCGCGTCTTTCTCTTTGATGCTGACTGACCCGCACATTTAATGTTTAGATTTTAAGATTTCCGGCCTTTCTCTATCTCGGTCTATTCACCGAATATCTCCCCAGTTACAATCCAACCAATCCACAAAGACACGCACAGGAGAGCCAAAAATTATACTTAATCCATTTTTTCCTTATTTTCGTTTTTCTTATTTAAAAAAAAATCAATCTAAAGGAAGAACTTGCATTTACATAGCGCCTTTCACGACCTCAGAATAGCACAAAGCGTTTTACAGTCAATTAAGTACTTTTGAAGTGTAGTCACTGTTGTAATGTGGGAAACACAGCAGCCAATTTGCGCACAGCAAGCTCCCACAAACAACAACGTGATAATGACCAAATAATCTGTGTTTATGTTGATTGAGGGATAAATGTTAGCCAGGACACCGGGGATAACTCCCCTGCTTTTCTTCGAATAGTGCCGTGGGATCTTTTACGTCCACCTGAGAGGGTAGACAGGGACTTGGTTTAACATCTCAATCCAAAAGACGGCGCCTCTGACAGTGCAGCACTCCCTCAGTACTGCGCTGGAGTGTCTGCCCAGATTTTGTGCTCAAGTCTCTGGAGTGGGACTTGAACCCACAACCTTCTGACTCACGGGCGAATGTGCTACCCACTGAGCCACAGTTGACACATACTTCATGATTCCAGTGTGAGCTCTGTGAGACATACTTCCAACTGAGCCACAGCTAATGCAAGTCATTTTCTTATCCCGACCAGCCAGCATCTTGCCCTCTATAACTGGAAGTTGCCTCTCCCAGCAACCCAATCGATTGAGCCGAGGCACACTGGAATCTCGGGGACCTCCGAGTCTCCGCCCTTCCCTCCCTTTCACCCTGTCCTGTTCTGTCCTTGGGAATCTTGCTTTGTTGCGACAAAAATGCAGTCATTTTTTTTCCCTTGCAGAGTGTGCTGGAACGTTCTAGATAATATGGACCTGTTGTTTAAATTGCTCAGGTCCGTCTGCGGCGAGGGTACTGCAAGAGGGCGTGTCCGATGACCTCCGCAAGCTGCCCTTCATGTGGAGTGCCGTGATGACTGTGTTCGGGGTACCGGGCTGCAGAGTGACTCGTTGTGGCTACACTGGAGAGGATGGGGTTGAGGTAAGGTATCTCTTCCTAATGGATACAGTGAGACCCACTGAGGGGAGTGCCATTAAACTCCTGCTAAATGGGTTTCTTTTATTTTGTGTTCAAGGGAACCGGTGTTGGTAATGGAGAAAGAAGCAATTTTCGTTTCAGTGCTTTCCTGCATCAACAACTTATATTTATATAGCGCCTTAAACGTAGCAAGACATCCCAAGGCGCTTCACAGGAGTGTTATCAGACAACATTGGACACCAAGCTAAAGAAGAATAGATGACGAGCTTTGTCAAAGAGATAGCAGGGGTCATAAAGGAGGAGAGAGAGATGGAGCGGCAGCGAGGTCCAGAGAGGGAATTCCAGAGCTTTGGGTCTCGGCGGCTGAAGGCAATGCCACCAATGGTGGGGCGAACAAAGTCGGGAATGCACAAGAGGCCAGAGTTGGGGGAACACAGATCTCTGAGGGCTGTACATCAGCATTCCCAAATAATTTATACCGTGGGTTAGCTGCAGCCGACAACTCCCTCTACTACGCCCCAATGATATGCCTCCGAGCGCCCCCTACAGTTCCAGCCATTGTATGGCCTTTGAAATTGCCAAATTAGGGGTCGTTTTGTGCTCTTGGCCATTGCCCACTAGGAACTAGATTGAAACTATCCAGACGAATTCCACAGAGGATCCTTGCAGCCAGTGGACAAAGGTGACTTTCACCGCAGCTATCTGGGTTGGACTTAAGCCGGGGTCCAAGAGGTGAAAGGCCAATTTCTAAGGCACCTGTCACCCAGTCCTGTTAAGTGAATTTTAATTGGTCGTGTGTATTTGCAACACCAAAGTTCTGATTGGTCCCCTTGGATGATGAGACCTGATTGCTGAGTGGTCCCATTGGAGGACAAGACACACCCAGCAGTTTCTCTGGAATGTGTAATTAGATCCTCCCTGTCAATTACTTTGCGAAGTGTAATTTGAGCCATTCTGACTGCCTACTCCAGACAGAACAGGGCTCACCCTCGTGGGTTAAGACCTTCTCCCACCCCCCAAACAAGTTCCTGACCGCCTCCCTCCCCAAGTTCCTGACATTCTCCCCCCTGCCCAAGTTCCTCCCGCACCCCTCCATAGATGGGGCATTGTGTGTGGGTCACGGATTATTAACAAGTTTATTTGGTATGAAGTGAATAGTGACAGTGTCCTGACTTCTGGATTTCGTCCAGTCCAATGATGTCACTTGCCGCATACGCGCCGAGCTTTTCGAGAAATCAACCAGGTCAAGGGGGAGGAGAGGGAGAACATGGTGCAGGTGTAAAGGATCACGTTCTCACTCTCATTCCCTGCCCCCCTTAGACCTGGATCACGTTCTTCCCCCATCCCCACTGTGCCCTCCATGCTCTTTACCCCACCCCAACCCCCGAGTTCATGACCCTCTCTCCCTCCCCCCATCTTGCGCCCTCTTTCCCTCCCCCAGCGGGAGGGAGAGAGGTCAGTGGGGATGGGGGAAGAACGTGATCCAGGTCTAAAGTGCGGGGAGGGAATGAGAGTGTGATCCAGATGGTGAGACAGATCACGCTCTTCCAACCCTACTCCCGCACCACATTAGAACATAAGAACATAAGAAGTAGGAGCAGGAGTAGGCCATACGGCCCCTCGGGCCTGCTCCGCCATTCAATAGGATCATGGCTGATCCGAACCTAGACTCACGTCCACTTCCCTGCCCGCTCCCCGTAACCCCTAATTCCCTTATCAGCTAGGAAACTGTCTATCTCCATTTTAAATTTATTTAATGTCGCAGCTTCCACATTGTCCCTCTCCTCCCCCTTGACCTGGTTGAATTTTCAGAAAGCTCGGGGTGTGTGTGTGGCAAGTGACATCATTAGACTGGACGAAATCTGGAAGTCATGACACTGTCACTATTTATTTCAGTTGAAACCCTCCCCAACAATCACTAATTTTAATTCCATACAAAGGCTGAAGCTGCACTGAGCAATCAGCTCCACTAGATGGCGGAATGAGAGTGTTTTTATGCGATTCCCTGTTGAATGTTATTGAATCTGCTTCCTCCACCATTCCTGATCGCAACAACTCGCTGCATAACATTTTGTTTCCTCATGTCGCCTCTGGTTCTTTTGCCAATACCCTTAAGTCTGTGTCCTCTGGTTACTGACCTTTCTGCCACTGGAAACAATTTCATGATTTTGTACACCTCTACCAAATTGCGGATTCAACTTAATTTGTTCCCCCCCCATTGCTAAAGTCTCACTTGTCTGTAGTTACAGGTGGCTGACATTCCTAGGACTATGTCTGTGGCTAGTAGGAGAGTGGCTCACCCTTTCACAGTAGCTGACTGGTGGGGACCCAAGCCCGCTAACCCTCCACTATGGTATCGGCCGGTGTGGCTCCAGTCAGCAATGCTGCCCTCTGGTGGTAGAGCAGTGTGGGAGCTGTAATATCACGAGAAGGGCAGAACCCAGACACGGTCACCCAGTTCGAATCCCACCACGGTAACTGAGGAATTTAAATTCAGTTCATTAAATAAATCTGGAATAAAAAGCTAATCAATAATGGTGATCATTGTCGTAAAAACCCATCTGGTTCACTAAAGGAAATCTGTCGTACTTACCTGGTCTGGCCTATATGGGACTCCAATGTAGTTGACTCTCAACTGCCCTCTGAAATGACCTAGCAAGCCAGTTGTAACAAACCGCTATGAAAAACAATAGATGGATCACCCGGCATTGACCTAGTCAACGGCACACCCAGCCCAGTCGACCCTGCTATGTCCTCCTCACCAACATCTGGGGACTTGTGCCAAAATTGGGAGAGCTGTCCCACAGACTAGTCAAGCAACAGCCTGATAGTCATACTCTCAGAATCTTGCCTTTCAGCCAATGTCCCAGACTCCTCCACCATCCCTGGGTATGCCCTGTCCCACTGGCAGGACAGACCCACCAGGGGTGGCGGCACAGTGGTATACAGTTGGGAAGAAGTGGCCCTGGGAATCCTCAACATTGACTCTGGACCCCATGAAGTCTCATGGCTCCAGGTCAAGATGGGCAAGGAAACCTCCTGCTGATAACCACCTACTGCCTTCCCTCAGCTGATTAATCAGTATTCCTCCATGTTGAACACCACTTGGAAGAAGCACTGAGAGTAGCAAGAGCACAAAATGTGCTCTGGGTGGGGGACTTCAATGTCCATCACCAAGTAGCTCGGTAGCACCACTACTGACCGAGCTGGCCGAGTCCTGAAGGACATAGCTGCCAGTCTGGGCCTGCGGCAGGTGGTGAAAGAACCAACACGAGGGGAAAAACCTACTTGAACTCGTCCTCGCCAATCTACCTGTCACAGATGCATCTGTCCATGACAGTATTGGTAGCAGTGACCAGCGCACAGTCCTTGTGGAGACGAAGTCACGTCTTCACACTGAGGACACCCTCCATCGTGTTGTATGGTACTACCACCGTGCTAAATGGGATAGATTCAGAACAGATCTAGCAGCTCAAAACTGGGCATCCATGAGGCGCTGTGGACCATCAGCAGCAGCAGAATTGTATTGCACCACAATCTGTAACCTCATGGCCCAACATATCCCTCACTCTACCATTATCATCAAGGCAGGGGACCTTAAGAAATGTGCTTAAAAATGAGGTGCCAACCTGGGGAAGCTGCAACACAGGACTACATGCATGCTAAAAGCAGAAGCAGCATGCAAGAGACCGAGCTAAGTGATCCCACAAATCAACGGATCAGATCAAAGCTCTGCAGTCCTGCCACATCCAGTCGTGAATGATGATGGACCATTAAACAACTAACGGGAGCAGGAGGCTCCATGAATATCTCCATCCTCAATGATGATGGAGCCCAGCACGTGAGTGCAAATGACAAGGCTGAAGCGTTTGCAATCATCTTTGGCCATAAGTGCCGAGTGGATGATCCATATCCGCCTACTCCCGAGGTCCCCACCATCACAGAAGCCAGTCTTCAGCCAATTCGATTCACTCAACGTGATATCAAGAAACGGCTGAGCACACTGGATACAGCAAAGGCTATGGGCCCCGACAACATCCAGGCTGTTGTGCTCCAGGACTAGCTGTGCCTCTAGCCAAGCTGTTCCAGTACAGCTACAACACTGACATCTACCCGACAATGTGGAAAACTGCCCAAGTATGTCCTGACCACAAAAAGCAGGACAAATCCAATCAGGCCAATTACCACCCATCACTCTACTCTCGATCATCAGCAAAGTGATGGACGGTGTCACCGACCGTGCTATCAAGGGGCACTTACTCACCAATAACCTGCTCACTGATGCCCAGTTTGGGTTCCGCCAGGACCACTCGGCTCCAGACTTCATTACAGCCTTGGTCCAAACATTGACAAAGGAGCTGAATTCCAGAGGTGAGGTGAGAGTGACTGCCCTTGACATCAAGGCAGCATTTGACCAAGTGTGGCATCAAGGCGTTCTAATAAAATTGAAGTCAATGGGAATCGGGGGAAAACTCTCCACTGGCTGGAGTCATACCTAGCACAAAGGAAGATGGTTGTGGCTGTTGGAGGTCAATCATCTCAGCCCCAGGACATCGCTGCAGGAGTTCCTCAGGGCAGTGTCCTAGGCCCAACCATATTCAGCTGCTTCACCAATGACTTTCCTTCCACCATAAGTCTGAAATGGGGATGTTCGCTGATGACTGCACAGTGTTCAGTTCCACTCGCAACTCCTCAGATAATGAAGCAGTCCATGCCCGCATGACCTGGACGACATTCGGGCTTGGGCTGATAATGGTAAGTAACATTTGTGCCACACAAGTGCCAGGCAATGACTATCTCCAACAAGCAACAGTCTAACCACTGCCCTTTGACGTTCAACGGCATTACCATTTCCGAATCTCCCACCATCAGCATCCTGGGGGGTCACCATTGACCAGAAACTTAACTGGACCAGCCACATAAATACTGTAGCTACAAGAGCAGGTCAGAGGCTGGCTATTCTGCGGTGAGTGTCTCACCTCCTGACTCCACAAAGGATTTTCACCATCTACAAGGCACAAGTCAGGAGTGTGGTGGAATACTCTCCATTTGCCTGGATGAGTGCAGCTCCAACAACACAAGAAGCTCGACACTATCCAGGACAAAGCAGCCCGCTTGCTTGGCACCCCATCCACCACCTTAAACATTCACTCCCTCCACCATCGGCGCACCGTGGCTGCAGTGTGTACCATCTACAAGATGCACTGTAGCAACTCGTCAAGGCTTCTTCGGCAGCACCTCCCAAACCCGCGACCTCTTCCACCTAGAAGGACAAGGGCAGCAGGCGCATGGGAACACTGCCACCTCCAAGTTGCACTCCGTGACTTAGAAATATATCGCCGTTCCTTCTTCGTCGCTGGGTCAAAATCCTGGAACTCCCTCCCAAACCGCACCTGTGGGAGTACCTTCACCACATGGACTGCAGTGGTTCAAGAAGGCGGCTCACCACCACCTTCGCTAGGGCAACTAGGGATGGGCAATAAATGCCGGCCTTGCCGGCGACGCCCACATCCCATAAATGAATAATTTTTTTTAAAGTGCCGCTGTTGAAGGTATTGGGAGTTTCAGTGAGGGAAAATTGGCCAGTCTTTTCCTCAGGGAAGCGGCTTTGAATTTACCTAATGGAACTTTTCAAAATTATGAAGGAATTGACAGAATAGATCCAGGATTTAAATACCGGGGGCACAGGTAAAATTAAGAAGTTAAAAGGAAGAAGGGAAGGCAACTGAAACACTTCCTGAAGAGCAGGAACATCGGCATTACAGCCCGTCCCCTCTACAGCCCCCACTCCCTCTGACACTAAAGGCAGGAAGCTCATGGTTTTCTTTATGCTCAAAAGTGAGACTGTGCACTCGGCTCCCTCTGCTCTGTCTGACCCGACTTCCTCATCACCTCCTTACCCCTCCCTCATACTCCTGGCTTCTCCTTCAATTCCCTACCCACTCCATTTTTCATTCAGTTCCTCGCATCCATGAAGCCTTTGACCCACTCCCTTGATCCGCTCCTGTCCCAGCACATGGACCATCTAACTTCCCTTCCTGATCTCCGTGCTTGGTGTCATCAACCTGTCTCTCAGTGACTGGCACTGTTCCTGCTTCCCACAGAACTCTTATCTCCATCCTCAAGAACCTCCATCTACGTTATTCTGACAACGTATCTTAAATCCCAACTTCCACTACACACGTTGACTTTTCTACTTCCCACACCAGCCGGAATTGCTGTCATATCTCCTTCCCAGTGACCAATACCCACCATACTCTGCCGTGCAGACCTGAGGATCCATCGCCAGCATGTGCAGAGTTAGCGGATCTCGCCAGGGGGCAGTATTTAGCCACTGGGGTAGAGGGGGTGGGGGGGAAGTCGGCCTGGGTTTATTTTTGCTCCTGAAAGCTAGCCAGTGCTATCTGCTGCCAAGTGTCATTGTGGATGAGGGTAGGATTGGGCTCGGTTGTGCTGCTGGTGCTTGCTGCCTAGGTCCATGCACAGAGAAAGGCCAGCTGGGTGAGTGGTGAGAGGGCAGCTGTCGCCCATGGAGCTGTACATCAAGAGGCGAGAAGAAAGGGGGAGGAGTCTCATTCACCAAAAAAAAACCTTGCTCAATTTGAAGTGTTGAAGCGTTACTGTTGCATTTTATAAGCATATAAAAAGTAAGACTAGTTTGAGAGGGTGGGCTGGCTCACGGTGGGGGGTTGGAATGGTGGCGATATGAAATAAATATTTTGAATTCAATAAAGTGTCTCTGACTTGTTTCAAAACAATTTGGGCATTTATCATTGGGAAAATTTAGCAGCATGGGTAGAAAATTGTATGGATGACAGGAAATGAAGAGTTGGGGTTAACTGGTTTAGAGCGCAGGATAGTGGGATTAGGTTTGGAATAATGCAGGGCTATGGGGAGAGAGCGGAGCAGTGGGATTAGGTTTGGATTGGTAGGGCTATGGGGAGAGCGGGACTGGGATTGGATTGATGCAGGGCTATGGGGAGAGCGGGATAGTGGGATTAGATTTGGATTGATGCAGGGCTATGGGGAGAGTGGGATAGTGGGATTAGATTTGGATTGATGCAGGGCTATGGGGAGAGAGCGGGGCAGTGGGATTAGGTTTGGATTGGTACAGGGCTATGGGGAGAGCGGGGCAGTAGGATTAGGTTTGAAACATAGAAGATAGGAGTAGGAGTAGGCCATTCGGCCCCTCGAGCCTGCTCTGCCATTCAATGAGATCATGGCTGATCATCCAAATTCAGTACCCTGTTCCTGCTTTCTAGAGAGCAAATAACAGAAATGACAACGGAGAAGGTCATAGACTTAGGTAGCAGTGGGGAAATTAAAAAACAGAACGTGTCAGGAAGGGACAGAAGGTATGGAGTAAAAGGTAAAGTAGTAAAAGGGGGAAAAAACAGGAACTAAGTGTCAAAACATATTTGAAAGTTCTTTATCTGAATGCACGTAGCATTCGTAACAAAATGAATGAGTTAACGGTACAAATAACTACATATGGGTATGATCTTGTGGCCATTACAGAAACATGGCTGCAGGGTGACTATGACTGAGAATTAAACATACCAGGTTATTTAACAATCAGGAAGGACAGGCAGGAAGGGAGAGGAGGTGGGGTGGCTATGTTAATAAAGGAAGGAATCACTATAATACAGAGAAATGATATTGGGTCAAAGGAGCAGGATAGTGAAACCGTTTGGGTGGAGATAAGGAATAATAAGGGGAAAAAAACACTAGTGGGCGTAGTCAATAGGCCTCTGAACAGTTGCAACTCTGTTGGACGGAGTATTAATCAGGAAATAGTTGAGGCTTGTAATAAGGGAACAGCTATAATTATGGGGGATTTTAACTATCATATTAACTGGACAAATCAAATTGGGCAGAGCAGCCTTGAGGATGAGTTCATTGAGTGTATTAGGGATGGGTTTCTTGAGCAGTATGTAACTGAACCGACCAGGGGGCAAGCAACCTTAGATTTGGTCCTGTGTAATGAGAGAGGATTAATTAAAAATGTCCTAGTAAAGGATCCCCTTGGAATGAGTGACCATAACATGGTTGAATTCCATATTCAAGTAGAGGGTGAGAAGGTTGGATCTCAAACAAGCGTGCTGAGCTTGAATAAAGGAGACTATGAAGGTATGAGAGCGGAATTGATTAGAGTGGACTGGGAAAATAGATTAAAGGGTAAGACGGTACATGATCAGTGTTGTACATTTAAGGAGTTATTTTACAACTTCCAAAAAATAGATATTCCACTGAGGGGGAAAAAAGGGTGCAAAAGAAAAGATAGCCATCCATGGCTAAGTAAAGTAATTAAGGATAGTATCTGACTAAAAATAAGGGCATATAAGGTAGCCAAATCTAGTGGGAGGATAGAAGATTGGGAAGTCTTTAAAAGACAGCAAAAAATAACTAAAAGATTGATTAAGAAAGGGAAGATAGATTATGAAAGTAAATTAGCAAAAAATATAAAAACAGATAGCAAAAGTTTCTATAGTTATATAAAAAGAAAAAGGGTGGCTAAAGTAAATGTTGGTCCCTTAGAGGATGAGACTGGGAAATTAATGGTGGGAAACATGGAGATGGCAAAAACGCTGAACAAATATTTTGTATCAGTCTTTACGGTAGAGGACACTAAAAATATCCCAACACTGGACAAACAGGGGGCTCGAGGGGGAGAGGAGCTAAATATGATTAAAATCACTAAGGAAGTGGTACTTGGTAAAATAATGGGACTCAAGCCGGATAAATCCCCTGGACCTGATGGCTTGCATCCTAGGGTCTTGAGGGAAGTGGCGGTAGGGATTGTGGATGCATTGGTAATTTTCCAAAACTCCCTGGACTCAGCAAAGGTCCCGGCAGATTGGAAAACTGCTAATGTAACACCCTTATTTAAAAAGGGTAGTCGGCAGAAGGCTGGAAACTATAGACCTGTTAGCCTAACATCTGTGGTTGGTAAAATGTTAGAGTCCATTATTAAGGAGACAGTAACGGGACATTTGGATAAACATAATTTAATAGGACAAACTCAGCATGGTTTCATGAAGGGGAAGTCATGTTTGACAAATTTGCTTGAGTTCTTTGAGGAAGTAACATACAGGGTGTATTTAGACTTCCAAAAGGCATTTGACAAGGTGCCACACAAAAGATTATTGCTCAAGATAAAAAATCACGGGATTGGGGGTAATATTGATGGCGTGGGTGGAGGATTGGCTCTCTTAACAGAAAGCAGAGAGTTGGGATAAATGGTTCGTTCTCAGACTGGCAATCAGTAACTCGTGGTGTTCCGCAGGGGTCAGTGCTGGGTCCCCAACTCTTTACAATCTATATTAACGATTTGGAGGAGGGGACCGAGTGTAACATATCAAAGTTTGCAGATGATACAAAGATGGGAGGGAAAGTAGTGAGTGAGGAGGACAAAAAACCTGCAAAGTGACATAGACAGGCTAAGTAAGTGGGCAGAGATTTGGCAGATGGAATACAATACTGGAAAGTGTGAGGTTATGCACTTTGGCAGGAAAAATCATAGAGCAAGTTATTATCTTAATGGCAAGAAACTGGAAAGTACTGTAGTACAAAGGGACCTGGGGGTCCTGGTGCACGAAACTCAAAAAGTTAGTATGCAGGTGCAGCAAGTGATCAAGAAGGCCAATGGAATGTTGGCTTTTATTGCTAGGGGGATAGAATATAAAAACAGGGAGGTATTGCTGCAGTTATACAAGGTATTGGTGAGACTGCACCTGGAATACTGCATACAGTTTTGGTGTCCATACTTAAGAAAAGACATACTTGCTTTTGAGTCAGTACAAAGAAGGTTCACTCGGTTAATCCCGGGGATGAGGGGGTGGTCATATGAGGAGAGGTTGAGTAGATTGGGACTCTACTCATTGGAGTTCAGAAGAATGAGAGGCGATCTTATTGACACACATAAGATTGTGAAGGGGCTTGATCGGGTGGATGCGGTGAGGATGTTCCCAATGATGGGTGAAACTAGAACTAGGGGGCATAATCTTAGAATAAGGGGCTGCTCTTTCAAAACTGAGATGAGGAGAAACTTCTTCACTCAGAGGGTGGTAGGTTTGTGGAATTTGCTGCCCCAGAAAGCTGTGGAAGCTACATCATTTAAAACAGAAATAGATAGTTTCCTAGAAGTAAAGGGAATTAAGGGTTACGGGGAGCGGGCAGGAAATTAGACATGAGTCTAGGTTCGGAATGGTCATGGCCCTGTGGGTAGTGGAGCAGGCCCAGGGGCCGTGTAGCCTGGTTCTGCTCCTACTTCTTGTGTTCTAATTCTGTTAGATTTCAGGAGATGGTTTTATTCCTGTTCCTGGCTGAGGTGGAGATCGCCTTTACAGAAGGTAAGTACTGTAGAAAATATAGGGACAGAGTGATCTCCTGGACGAGTTTCGATCGCCTAGATGGGTCGGAGAGGAATTTCCCAGATTTTTTTCTCCCAAATTGGCCATTGGGTTTTTTATCTGGTTTTTCGCCTCTCCCGGGAGATCACATGGGTTCGGGTGGGATGGAGAGTGATAGAAGATTTGAGGTTAGGATCAGATCAGCCATGATCTTAATGAATGGTGGAGCAGGCTCGAGGGGCCGATTGGCCTATTCCTGCTCCTATTTCTTATGTTCTCCATATCCCTTGATCCCTTTAGCCTTAAGAAATATATCCAATTCCTTCTTGAATATATTTAATGAATTGGCCTCTACTGCCTTCTTTGGCAGAGAATTCCACAGGTTCACCACTCTGGGTGAAGAAATTCCTCCTCATCTCTGTCCTAAATGGCTTACCCCTTATCCTTAGACTGTGACCCCTGGTTCTGGACTCCCCAACCATTGGGAACATCCTTCCAGCATCTAGTCTGTCTAATCCTGTTAGAATTTTATAAGTTTCGATGAGATCCCCTCTCATTCTTCTAAACTCCAGCGAGTACAAGCCCAATCAACCCAATCTCTCCTCGTACGTCATCCCTACCATCCCAGGTATCAGCCTAGTGAATCTTCGCTGCACTCCTTCCATAGCAAGAACATCCTTCCTCAGATAAGGCGACCAAAACTGCACACAATACTCAAGATGTGGCCTCACCAAGGCCCTGTACAACTGCAGCAAGACATCCTTGTTCCTGTACTCAAACCCTCTCGCTACGAAGGTCAACATACCATTTGCCTTCTTAACTGCCTGCTGCACCTGCATGCTTACTTTCAGCGACTGGTGCACAAGGACGCCCAGGTCTCGTTGCAATTCCCCTTCTCCCAATCTATTGCCATTTAGATAATCTGCCTTCCTGTTTTTGACACCAAAGTGGATAACCTTGCATTTATCCATGTTATATTGCATCTGCCCAATCACCCAACCTGTCCAAATCATACTGGAGTTTCTCGGCATCCTCCTCACAGCACACACGCCCACCCAGCTTTGTGTCGTCTGCAAACTTGGAGATATTACATCTAGTTCCCTCATCCAGATCATTAACATATATATTGTGAATTGATTGGATTGATGCAGGGCTATGGGGAGAGAGCGGGGCAGCGGGATTAGGTTTGGAATGATGCAGGGCTATGGGGAGAGAGCGGGGCAGTGGGACTGGGATTGGATTGATGCAGGGCTATGGGGAGAGCGGGATAGTGGGATTAGATTTGGATTGATGCAGGACTATGGGGAGAGCGGGGCAGTGGGATTAGGTTTGGATTGGTACAGAGCTATGGGGAGAGAGCGGGGCAGTAGGATTAGGTTTGGATTGGTACAGGGCTATGGGGAGAGAGCGGCGCAGTAGGATTAGGTTTGGAATGATGCAGGGCTATGGGGAGAGAGCGGGGCAGTAGGATTAGGTTTGGAATGATGCAGGGCTATGGGGCGAGAGCGGGGCAGTGGGATTAGGTTTGGATTGGTACAGGGCTATGGGGAGAGAGCGGGGCAGTGGGATTAGGTTTGGAATGCTCTAGCAAAGAGCTGCAGAGATCCGATGGGATGAGGGCCTCCTCCTGTGCTGGAACCTTGTATGGTTCTAATATTTTCACTCTTAAATTTTAGATCTCGGTCCCAATTGAACGCACTGTCGAGCTGACGGAGTCGCTGTTGAAGAACAGTGAGGTGAGACTCGCCGGCCTCGGGTCGAGGGATAGCTTACGCCTGGAGGCTGGGCTTTGTCTGTATGGAAATGACATTGATGAGACCACCACGCCAGTGGAAGCAACCCTTTTATGGACTATAGGTACTCCACCGATCCCCTTCCCTGTGTATCTATATAGGATGTGATGACCGAGCTTCATAACCAGAGGGTCAGAAACCAGCCCTGGCTGCTTGCTGCTTTGAGTTAGTATATTTAATTCCCATTCTGGTCCAGACTTCAGCCAGGTCCCCCCCTCATTGCAACTACATCTTCACCTTCTCCACCTGGGTCCACCTTCTCCACCTGGGTCCACGTGTCTAGTGCCTCCTAGCCTTGATAGAATGACACATTGACTGATTTCCCAACTTTCGCCCACTTGCCTAACTTTTAGTGAACTTTTCACTCCATTTCCCCAACATTTTCCCTCCTCCACTTCCTCCACCAACAACCCTATTTTGATTTGATTTTCGATTTGTTCCTCCATCTGTTTTGCTAGTTAAAATCCTCCCGCACTGTCCTATTCCTCCTCTCCAGAAGGATATTGCTATCGGTTTAGTTTAGATAAAGCACGTCCAATTTGTTTCCCTTTGCCCCAGAACTGGTCCCAATGCTCGAGGAACTTGGAACCTTCCATTTTAAACCACACCTGCAGCTGATCAAAGCGTCTAATCGGCTTGTCCCTAACTATCCTGGTGAATGATACGAGGAGTAACCCTGAAATTACTCTAATCTAGCGCCTAACTCGCCAAGCAACACCTGCATCCTAATCCATTTCATGTTGTTATCTCCCACAAAAGAAACCTTCTGACTGTCTTCGTCTTTCTCTTCCCAGAAGGTTTTTCCCTCTGCTCCGCTCTATTCAACCTTTGATCGAGTATCTGGGAAGGAACGCACCATTCGGGACTCTGTCACAGCGGCCTATTCTTTGAGTGTAGAATCGCCCACAACTCCCACTCTGCTGTTTTTCTGGGTACCTTTCTCTCCCACAGCGGCTGGTGTGTGTATTTTACCCACCCAATGATTGGCGAGGAAGGGACTTTATATTCTTGGTGTGGTCGGCCCCATTTCTATCCATTAACGAGTGAGAGATGGTTTTGCCAGTCACCACACCTGGAAGGCGTGCCCCTTTTCTCTCCGCAGGAAAGCGCCGGCGAGCTGCTGCAGACTTCCCCGGAGCTGCGATCATCCTGAGGCAGATCAAAGAGAGAACTAGACGGAAGCGAGTGGGTCTGACGTCAGCCGGCCCCCCGGTCAGGCAGCACACGCCTATTTTAAACCCTGACGGAAAAGTCATTGGTAAGTTCCGGACCGGCATCCCGACAGATTTCCGGGCATCCTGTAGCGGCGATTGTAGAGAATCTCGAACGCAACTGCCCGAAAGCGGATTCAATAGTGACTTTCAAAAGGGAATTGGATAAATACTTGAAAAGGAAAACATTGCAGGGCTGTGGGAAAAGGGCAGGGGGAGTGGGACTAATTGGTAGCTCTACCAAAGAGCTGGCACAGGCACGATGGGCTGAATGGCCTCCTTCTGTGCTGTAAGATTAACCTTCATATTGTGCACCCTCCCTGCACTGAGTTGGGGAACCTGCCTCCAGCTCGCTGTTGTGGGGCAAGTACTAAGGAGAGACCTGGAACAACCTCATGGGGACAGAAGGTCGTTGCTGGGTGGTGATGTTGTCTCATGTCAGCCGTGGCTCAGTGGGTAGCGCACTTGCCTCTGAGTTCTGGGTTCGAGTTCTACTCCAGTGCAGTGCTGAGGGAGCGCTGCATGTGTTTCGGATGAGACGTTAAAAGGGTTCGTTCTTTTTTTTCTGAAAATGACCCATTGATTGCCGGGTGCGTTGGGCTGCTGGCATGGGTAGAGCCCCCTTCCCTGCAGCACATTGATGGGTTAGTGTGTGGCCCAGTGGGAGCCTGCTCCTATACAGGGAGTGGGGGGTATGGACAGTCAAATTTTGGCAGAGTGGTGTGGGGGGGTTGGAGGAGCTGGGGATAAAAATATTCCTTGTACATGAAATACCTGCTGATAGTTCTCAAATTAAGAATGAATTTTTTTTTAAAGAAATTAATTAATAAGGAAGTCTATAGGATCTGTGCTAACCTCTTAACCCTGTTTTCCATTAACACACAGGGGAGGTGACTAGTGGCTGCCCCTCCCCCTGTCTGAAACAGAACATTGCCATGGGATACGTGGATACGGAGTACAGCAAGCTGGGCACGCCAATAAAGGTTGAAGTTAGGAAGAAGATCGTGGACGCAGTCGTCGCCAAGATGCCTTTTGTACCGACTAAATACTATACTGCAAAGTGACCGTCTCTTCTGAATGAGAGAGAGAGAAATGAATGCTTTTGAAGAAGATGGCCAGACTTAATTTCATATTTTATCCAATTATGGGTGATTGTTTGGTGTAGTGTCTGCATTTGATTGGCTGTTGGTTGAGCTGTTCTAATCTCCTCCACGGTGCGTGAGGTACAGTGAGTGTTTTCAGAGGGATGGAAGAAAAAGAACATTGTGTGGGATCGCTGTTAATCGGAGCTGCAGTGGGACTCGAGAGCCAGGCCAGTTGTACATTCCACAAATGCTGCTCTTAACCAGCGGATCATCATCCATCACCCTCATCGTGGTGGAAAATAAACCAGCCAACAGTCTAGTGAGCAGCCCAGCAGCAGTCCTGTGTGTCTGACAGCTAACTAGATCATTTTTTTGGTTTCCAGAATGAAAGCGGAGCTGGCGATGCACGGAGGGTTGGTGTCCTGGGTAGGATTCTTTGTCACCACTTTTTTTATTTTTGAGCTGGCTTTTTTTTTTCTCTCCAACTTGCTCCTCGCCCAGCTCTCCTGCGGATGCTGACCTCTTGCTGCTGTAGGGGCACCAACACCTCACCCGCCTGGCTGTTCAATACACGAGCCTGGACGGTGAATGTTCACTGGATATTCATCCATGGCAGCATCGCAGCTCTGCCCAGTCCTTTGCGGCGGGGGTTGACAGAGCTTGGCAGCAGTGTGCAACCGCTTTGCCAGTTGTGTTTCTGTTTCTCGCTCGCGCTCTCTTTCCTCCCTAGCCAAGGGCACAATAACAGCCCGGCTGTGAACAACTGACTCGGCACAAACCGTGGGGCTCAGCGGGAGCCGGTGCCTTTACAAACCGAGTCATTGGTCAAGCTCAGCAGCTGCTTTTCAATGGGGTTTGACAGTGAAGGTGAGGTGGCTTTTGGTCTGTATGTCCTGTATTTGTAATAAACAGCAGTCTGTCAGAAGCCACTACCACCAGCTCTGTCCTGTGGGGGCAGGAGCGATTGCCTTGCTTCAGTCAAATTTCTAAAAACTAGCCTTTGTGGACTAATCTTGGGTAGTGCAGCTGTAAATGAACACTGGGTGTTTACTATTGTAGGAGGGCGTTAATTAAGATACTACGCCAACTACCAACAGCGAATTGCCAATGCTGCTGAATGAGTGCTGCGATGTCTGAATAATGACATGAATACTAATTAATTGGTGAGAGTGAATTGATATGTGAGGAGATGGTCACTTTGATACCTGCAGCCAGTGTAGTAATTTTGATATGAATAGTGCCTTGTGTTTACAGACAGTAGATGGGGCTATCCTGACCCCTCCAGAAGAGGCAATGCCTCCTTGAGTAAATGTTGATTTTTGTATACTTTTTTAATGAATTGTATTTCTGGAATAATAAAATACAGCAACAAGCATTTGAGGGGAGAGGGACTGGGTTAAAACTTTTGTGAGAAGGTTACCCTGTCCTGTCCCATCCTGCATCTTTGAAAACCAGCTTTGTCTCCTACTCTCCCTCAATCTTTCCCAGAACCTCACAACTCCTCTCTTCCCTCTGCCTCCTTCCCTCCAAACTCCTCTCTTCCCTCTGCCTCCTTCCCTCCAAACTCCTCTCTTCCCTCTGCCTCCTTTCCTCCTACGATCTAGAGGCTTTTAAAACCCAAACTTAACATCACCTGGGCACGTGTTCCTGAATTGCCTTGTCTCCTCTCGCTGCTCCTTCTGATCAAGGTGATGTCATGCACTTTGGGCTCATGCTTCTCATATATAATTTTAAAAAGAAATTTCTCTGAAGTGCTGGGTTTAATGTGTGATGTTTGATAACCATTTTACAAAGATGGAGTCAAGCATCTGATCCATTTTAATTAAATATTAACAATGCTTAGTTAAATGTTGCTTACTTTTATTGTGTATTTGTCTCTCCAAGTAACAGCCGCTGGTGTTTTTTTGTTTTTTTATTATTGGTTTGAGTCTGACCATCTGCTCAGACAGCTTCTCTAACCCTGCTGTAAGCTCAGTTCCTATCTGGTTCACCAGCCCATTCACTCAATAATCCCAGTACATACTTAATCATGTTCTTCCATTTCGAGCTTAGGGTCAAACAGCAGCTTATCGCCGCATTGCTTCTTCCACCGTTAGCTGTGGAGAACTTTCCCAGAAGGAGCTAGAGGTACAGATAGATGGATATTTAAAAGCAGGAATGAAAGTGCAAAGGACATGGAGGGTAAATGAGCTTCTAGGTACTTACCTGGAGGAGGTGACAAGCCAGTGCAAGACATGGAGTTGGGCTGTAGCTGGAGCACTGCATTTTTGGCAGAATCAATTGTGGAAAGGATATTGAAATCTTGGAAAAGGTGCATTGTAGATTCACCCGGATGCTCCCAGGGTACAGGGTGATTCCACAATCTGGCATTTCTCGTGGGCAGCGGCACTTGTAGGAAGCGCACTGTGGGAATTTGCAGGCATGCGGCCCCTGATTTTCTATCCGTGAGGTCCCAAGAGGCAGTCCGAGAACACTGCTATCCACCGGAAGTGCAGAACCACAGGGGTAACCCGTGGTTCAGTGGGTAGCACTCTCGCCGGAGTCAGTAGGTCGTGGGTTCAAGCCCCACTCCGAGACTCGAGAACATAATTCAGGCTGACACCTCATTGCAGTACTAATGGAGTGCTGCACTGTTGCAGGTGCCATCTTTCAGATGAGACGGCAAGGCTCCGTCTGCCCCCTCAGGTGAACATAAAACATCTCATGGCACTGTTTAAAGAGCAGGGAATTTTTCCCACTGTCTTGGCCAATATTTATACCTCAACCAACATCCCTAAAACATTAACTGGTCACTTACATTGTTTGCTGTTTCTGGGACTTTAATCCATCCCTTTTGTCTACATAACTGTGATTACAGAAATGAAACACTTTTGATCTGTAAAGCGCTTTGGGCCATCCTGAAGACAGGAAAGGCACAATATCAATGCAAGTTTTTTCTTCATAGTAGTTAAATATGAGACTTGGAAAAACTGGATCAGTATTTACTGGAGCAGAGATGATGAGGGGGATCTAATGGAAGTGCCAAAGGGTTTAAGAGACTAAATAGTGAAAGATTATTTCTAATGATGGGTGAACTGGTAAGATGGGAGCAGAAGCCAGGAGCCCAACCCTGGTTCAATGAGGAGTGCAGAAGAGCATGCCAGGAGCAGCACCAGGCATACCTAAAATTGAGGTGCCAACCGGGGGAAGCTGCAACATAGGACTACACGCATGCTAAACGGAAGCAGCATGCTGTAGACCGAGCTAAGCGATTCCACAATCAACGAATCAGGTCAAAGCTCTGCAATCCTGCCACATCCAGTCGTGAATGGTGGTGGACAATTAAACAACTAACTGGAGGAGGAGGCTCTGAGAGTATCACCATCCTCAATGATGGTGGAGCCCAGCATAGAAACATAGAAGATAGGAGCAGGATTAGGCCATTCGGCACCTCGAGCCTGCTCTGCCATTTAATGAGATCATGGCTGATCATCCAAATTCAGTACCCTGTCCATGCTTTATCCCTTTAGCATCAAGAAATATATCTCTAACTCCTTGAATATATTTAATGAATTGGCCTCAACTGTCTTCTGTAGTAGCGAATTCCATAGGTTCACCACTCTGGGTGAAGAAATTCCTCCTCACCTCTGTCCTAAATGGCTTACCCCTTATCCTTAGACTGTGGCCCCTGGTTCTGGACTCCCCCGCCAGCAGGAACATTCTGTATCTAGTCCTGTTAGAATTTTATAAGTTTCAATGAGATCCCCCCCTCATTCTTCTAAACTCCAGCGAATATAAGCCCAATTGCCCCAATCTCTCCTCATACATCATTCCTGCCATCCCAGGTATCAGTCTGGTGAATCTTCGCTGCACTCCCTCCATAGCAAGAACATCCTTCCTCAGATAAGCCGACCAAAACTGCACACAATACTTGAGGTGTGGTCTCACCAAGGCCTTGTACAGGAGCAAGGATGCCTTGCTGCAGTTGTACGCAAATCCTCTCGCTATGAAGGCCAACATACCATTTGCCTTCTTAACCGCCTGCTGCACCTGCATGCTTACCTTCAGCGACTGGTGCACAAGGACGCCCAGGTCTCGTTGCACTTCCCCTTCTCCCAATCTATTGCCGTTCAGATAATAATTTGCCTTCCTGTTTTTGCCACCAAAGTGGATAACCTCGCATTTATCCACATTATACTGCATCTGCCATGCATCTGCCCAATCACCCAACCTGTCCAAATCATACTGGAGTTTCTCTGCATCCTCCTCACGGCACACACACCCACCCAGCTTTGTGTCATCTGCAAACTTGGAGATATTACATCTAGTTCCCTCGTCTAGATCATTAATATATATATTGTGAATAGCTGGGGTCCTAGCACCGATCCCTGCGGTACACCACTAGTCACTGCCTGCCACTCAGAAAAAGACCCGTTTATTCCAAGTCTTTGCTTCCTGTCTGCCAACCAGTTCTCTAGCCAAGTCAGTACTTTACCCCCAATCCTCTGTGCTTTAACTTTGCACGCTAATCTCTTATGCGGGACATAGAAACATAGAAGATAGGAGCAGGAGTAGGCCATTCGGCCCCTCGAGCCTGCTCCGCCATTCAATGCGATCATGGCTGATCATCCAAATTCAGTACCCGGTCCCTGCTTTCTCCCCATACCCCTGGATCCCTTTAGCCTTAAGAAATATATCCAACTCCTTGAATATATTTAATGAATTGGCTTCTACTGCCTTCTGTGGTAGAGAATTCCACAGGTTCACCACTCTCTGGGTGAAGAAATTCCTTCTCATTTCTGTCCTAAATGGCCTATCCCTTATCCTTAGACTGTGACCCCTGGTTCTGGACTCCCTGACCATCGGGAAAATCCTTCCTGCATCTAGTCTGTCCAGTCCTGTCAGAATTTTATAAGTTTCAATGAGACCCCTCTCATTCTTCTAAACTCCAGCGAGTACAAGCCCAATCGTCCCAATCTCTCCTCATACGTCATTTCTGCCATCCCAGGTATCAGCCTGGTGAATCTTCGCTGAACTCCTTCCATGGCAGGAACATCCTTCCTCAGATAAGGCGACCAAAACTGCACACAATACTCAAGATGTGGTCTCACCAAGGCCCTGTACAACTGCAGCAAGACATCCTTGTTCCTGTACTCAAACCCTCTCGCTACGAAGGCCAACATACCATTTGCCTTCTTAACCGCCTGCTGCACCTGCATGCTTACCTTCAGCGACTGGTGCACAAGGACACCCAGCTCTCGTTGCACTTCTCCTTCTCCCAATCTATTGCCATTCAGATAATAATCTGCCTTCCTGTTTTTGCCACCAAAGTGGATAACCTCACATTTATCCACGTTATATTGCATCTGCCATGCTTTTGCCCAATCACCCACCCTGTCTAAATCATCCTGAAGTTTCTCGGCATCCTCCTCACAGCACACACGCCCACCCAGCTTTGTGTCGTCTGCAAATTTGGAGATATTACATCTAGTTCCCTTGTCTAGATCCTTAATATATATTGTGAATAGCTGGGGCCCAAGGACCGATCCCTGCGGTACCCCACTAGTCACTGCCTGCCACTCGGAAAAAGACCTGTTTATTCCAACTCTTTGCTTTCTGCCAACCAGTTCTCTATCCAAGTCAATACCTTGCCACCAATCCCATGTGCCTTAACTTTACACGCTAATCTCTTATGCGGGACCTTATCAAAAGCCTTCTGAAAGTCCAAATACACCACATCCACTGGTTCTCCCTTATCTATTTTACCAGTTACATCCTCAAAAAATTCCAGTAGATTAGTCAAGCACGATTTACCTTTTGTAAACCCATGTTGACTTTGTCCAATCCTGTCACTGTTTTCCAAGTGCCCTGCTATTACATCTTTTATAATGGACTCTAGCATTTTCCCCACTACCGATGTCAGGCTTACCGGTCTGTAATTCCCCATTTTCTCTCTACCACCTTTTTTGAATAGTGGGGTAACATTACCTACCCTCCAATACATGGGTACTGTTCCAGATTCCATCGAATGTTGGAAGATGATCAGCAATGCATCTATTATTTCTAGGGCCACTTCCTTAAGTACCCTAGGATGTAGATTATCAGGCCCTGGGGATTTATCGGCCTTCAATCCCATCAATTTCCCTATCACCATTTCCCTACAAATACTGATTTCTTTCAGTTCCTCCCTTTCATCAGACCCTATATTCCCCGACATCTCTGGGAGGTTATTTGTGTCCTCCTTTGTGAAGACAGAACCAAAATATGAATTTAATTGGTCTGCCATTCCTTTGTTCCCCATTATAAATTCCCCTGATTCTGACTGCAAGGGACCTACGCTTGACTTCACCAATCTTTTTCTCTTCACATATTTATAAAAGCTTTTACAGTCAGTTTTTATGTTCCCTGCAAGCTTACTCTCATATTCAATTTTCCCCTTCTTAATTAATCCCTTTGTCCTCCTTTGTTGAATCCTAAACTGCTCCCAATCCTCGGGTTTACTGCTTTTTCTGGCCAATTTATATGTCCTCTCCTTGGATCTTATGCTATCCCTAATTTCCCTTGTTAGCCACGGTTGAGTCACCTTTTTGTTTTATTTTTATGCCAAACTGGGATGAACAAATTCTGTAGTTCATCCATGCGATCTTTGAATGTTTGCCATTGCCTATCCACCATCAACCCTTTGAGTGACATTCCCCAATCAATCCTACCCAACTCGCGCCTCAGACCATCGTAGTTTCCTTTATTTAAATTCAGGACCCTAGTCTCTGAGTCAACTACTTCATTCTCCATCTTAATGAAGAATTCGATCATATTATGATCGCTCCGACCCAAGGGGCCTCATACAACAAGATTGCTAATTAATCCTTTCTCGTTACATAATACCCAGTCTAAGATGGCCTGATCTCTGGTTGGTTCCTCGACATATTGGTCCAGGAAACCATCCTGTAAACACTCCAGGAATTCCTCCTCCACAGTATTGTTACTAATTTGGTTAGCCTAATCTATATGTAGATTAAAGTCACCCATGATGACTGCTGTGCCCTTATTGCATGCTTCTCTAATTTCCCTTTTAATGCCATCCCCAACCTCCACATTACTGTTTGGAGGTCTATATACCACTCCCACTAACGTTTTCTGCCCCTTGGTATTTCTCAGTTCTACCCATACAGATTCCACATCATCAGAGCTAATATCCTTCCTTACAATTGTGTTAATCCCTTCTTTAACCAGCAATGCTACCCCACCTCCCTTTCCTTTTTGCCTATCTTTCCTGAATATCGAATACCCCTGGATGTTGAGTTCCCAGCCTTGGCCACCCTGGAGCCATGTTTCTGTAATCCCAATCAAATCATATCCGTTTACCTCTATTTGTGCATCTAATTCATCCACCTTATTAAGAATGCTCCTCGCATTAAGACACAAGGCCTTCAGGGACCTTATCGAAAACCTTCTGAAAGTCCAAATACACCACATCCACTGGTTCTCCCTTATCTATTCTACCAGTTACATCCTCAGAAAATTCCAGTAGATTAGTTAAGCATGATTTACCTTTTGTAAATCCATGTTGACTTTGTTCGATCCTGTCACTATTTTCCAAGTGTTCTGCTATTATATCTTTTACTACCGGGGAGGCCCGGCGTTGCCAGGGCAGTTTAGAGGGCCGCGCGGTTGACGGCCGGCCAGTGCTGCTCCCCCGCTCTGTGCGTCGGGCCACGCAGAAGAGAGACTGGGGGGAAGAGAGCGAGCGACTGGGGGGAAGAGAGAGAGCGAGAGACTGGGGGGAAGAGAGAGAGCGACTGGGGGGAAGTGGGGGGGGGAAGTGGGGGAGGGAAGGGGGAGGTGGGAGGGAGGTGGAAGGGGAAGGTGGAAGGGGGAGGTGGAAGGGGAGGTGGGGGGGAAGGTAGGTGGGGGGGAAGGTAGGGGGTGGGGGGAAGGTAGGGGGGGAAGGGGGTAGGGAGTGGGGAAGGGGGTTGGGAAGGAGGGGGGAAAGGGAGGGGGTGGAAAGGGAGGGGGAGGGGGGTAAAGGGAAGGGGGGAGGGAAAGGGGAAGGGAGGGGGGGTTCGGGGGGAAGGGGGGTGGTGGGGGAAGGAGGGGGGAAAGGGAGGGGGGGAGCCAGCAGACCCTCTCCCCTCTGCCAGTGTTGGTCCCTGTCTGGGCCGGAAGCCTGGGACTGGAGTTGCCGCTGCTGGCCGTTGGAGAAGCCTAGGTCTCAGGCCCCTGCACTGACATGGCCCAGCCTACCTCTTAATACCTTGAAACATGAAACTTAAGTACTTATAAAACATTTTTGGTAAATCTTTCTATAACATACACTTTACAACGTCACCCATCTTTTTATTAAAAAAGGGGTCCTCACCTGTCAGTGTGTTGTATCACAAACAACAATGGCCGCCGCTTGCTTTTCAGTTGGAAAGATTAGGCCCCCACCCACACAGTCGATGTCTGCCCCGGTCACCAGGACCCGATTGGGAGCACTGAAGCCCCACCCACTCTATATTCCTGTACTAAGATGGCCGCGCATGCACTCTTACACACTGAATCAAAATGGCGTCACACTGAAACTTTTCGCCCTCCTTGACAAAGATGGATGCCGTTTAACCTGGGGCTGTCAGCAGAAGAAATCCCCTCAGCTGCAAACACGGGATCTTCAGATTATTATTTGGGGCTTGCGACCTACCCCAGTTGCTTAGGAAGCCTCCCCACCTACCAACCCCGGGAATGGAGCTGAGGGCAGCACACCCTCTCCCCTCTGCCAGTGTTGGTCCCTGTCTAGGCCGGGAGCCTGGGACTGGAGTTGCACTGCTTGGCAGTTGGAGAAGCCTAGGCCCCGGGCCCCCGCACTGACATGGCCCCCGAGCTTGTTGAGCGCGACGGGAGGTGCCTAGCTCAGGCGTGGCTGGGCAACAGAGGGCCAGGCTTCCAGGTCTGGAAAAAGAGTGAAAGGTAGGAAAATTATAGAGGTTAGAGAAAAGATTTACAAATTAATTAACTTTTTTTAAAAACAATTTTGTGTTTTAAAAGCAATTTTTTTTTGCTGGAAATGTAGATTTGAAAAGAAACATGCAGAAAGTGGGAAAAAGAAATGAACAGTTTGGAATCAAGATGGTGGCCACTCACCTCGGTTCAGAACGATAAGGCCCCGACAACACACGCACCGATTGGTCAACCGTCATGTCACTGAAGTGTAGGATTGGTCAATCGTCCTGTCACTCGACTCTAGGGAGGGGCCCGCCCGCACGCGCGACGAACCCGCCCCCGCGACGCAGTGAATGGTCGACCGTCGGGGTCGCTCGACTGTACGATTGGTCGACCTCGACGTCACCCGATGTTAATGAGCGGATAATGAGCGGAATTTTGAACGTTTTTTGGATACCGTGGGCGCAATTTTTGTCTCACCGAAACGTAAATACACTTTATGACTGTTCTGGAATCGTAAGCTTTCTTTTTGATGTAACGCACGTGTAGGTATGCTCTATAACTTGAGAGTGTACAGCCGGACAGACAGAAGGACAGAAGTACCGCATCTATCTATCTATCTATCTATCTATATATATATAAATAAACGGATCGATCTGTCTGTCTGTCTGTCTATCTGTCTGTCTGTCTGTCCTCCGGTGTGCGTCTGTCCGGCTATGCGCTCGAAAGTTATAGAGCGTACCTACGCGTGCGTTACGTCAAAACAAAGCTTACCTTTCCAAAACGGTCATAAGCGTATTTACGTTTCGGCCGGGACAAAAATTACGCCTGCGGTATCCAAAAAACGTTCAAAATTCTGCTCATTAGCATCTCATTATCCGCTCATTAGCGATAGAGTGACCTCGAAGTCGACCAATCGTACGCCAGGTTCCTGGCGCGTGCAGCCGGGCCCTCCTACAGTCGAGCGACGGGCCGATTGACCAATCCTACGCTTTGGTGACCTGACGGTCGACCAATCGGTGCGTGTGTGGGCGGGCCTTTCATTCTGAACCGAGGTGAGTCGCCGCCATCTTGATTCCAAACTTTTCCTTTCTTTTTCCCGCTTTCTGCGTCTTTAAAAAAAACGTTGCTTTTAAAACACATATTTTTTAAAAAAAGTTAATTACTTTCCAAATTTTTTTATCTAATCTCATTAATTTTCCTACCTTTCCCCGTTTTTCCAGGTAGGCCTCGAAGCCTCGGCCTCTCCTCCACGCCCCGAGCTAGGCACCTCCCGGCCCCAGTCAACAAGCGGCCCCCGATCGCCGCCATCTTTGTGAAGGCTGGAGGGGCGGGCCTCAGCCGAGCGCCGCTACCGGCTGCCATCTTAGTAAAGGCGGGTGGGGCAGGAGTCCAGCGCACGCGACTTGAGTCCGGGCCCGGCCTCACGCGGTAGGTTGCGCGGGGCGGCGTCTCTCTCTCTGCTCTTGAAGCCGGCTCGGGCGGGGGGCGGGGGTCTCTCTGCTCTTGAAGCCGGCTCGGGCAGGGGGGGCGGGGTCTCTCTCCCTGCTCTTGGAAGCCAGCTCGGGCGGGGGGTGGGGTCTCTCTGCACTTGAAAGCCGGCTCGGGCGGGGGGGGCGGGGGTCTCTCTGCTCTTGAAGCCTGCTCGGGCGGGGGCCGGGGCTCCAGAGATCGGGCCTCCGGAGGTCGGGGGGGGGCGAGGCCTCGGGAGGTCGGGGGGGGGCGAGCCTCAGGATATCGGGGGGGGCGGGGCGAGCCTCGGAGATCGGTGGGGGGAGAGCCTCGGGAGATCGAGGGGGGGGGCGAGCCTCGGGAGATCGGGGGGGGGCGAGCCTCGGGAGATCAGGGGGGGGCGAGCCTCGGGAGATCGGGGGGGGGGCAAGCCTCGGGAGATCGG
>NC_140997.1:138437946-138543975 GCF_052327205.1 Somniosus microcephalus
GGGGTGGGTGATTAGTGGGTGGGACTGGGGTGGGTGATTAGTGGGTGGGACTGTGGTGGGTGATTAGTGGGTGGGACTGGGGTGGGTGATTAGTGGGTGGGACTGGGGTGGGTGATTAGTGGGTGGGACTGGGGTGGGTGATTAGTGGGTGGGACTGGGGTGGGTGATTAGTGGGTGGGACTGGGGTGGGTGATTAGTGGGTGGGACTGGGGTCGGTGATTACTCCAGGTGGGACTGGGGTCGGTGATTACTCCAGGTGGGACTGGGGTGGGTGATTACTCCGGGTGGGACTGGTGTTGAGTCTGTGTTTACAAATGCAGTTATACTGAATAACAGGACACAGACTACAGAAGTAAGTGAACAGGTCTTTAGTGATTGAGGGTCAGGGCGGAACTGAGGTACACTTTGCTCCACAGGGTTTATATACCGGTGTGGTCACCACCGGTACTACAATGTACAGAAGCCATTGAAAAGTAGTCCATCACCTTAAGGTATCCTCATAAGGTAGTACAGGTTACATGCACTACAATTCCTCCCCTTTTAGCTTAACAGTGGACACCCCCAATTAATACACTACATGGATAACATATATACAATTTACACACAATAACTGTTCAAAGATTCAGTCTCTGATGAGGCCTCCTGATCCGGCCCGGATAACGCCTTTCAGGGATCTCTGGTTCCCGTTGCTGGGTTGACTCATCCACTTGATCTCCTATGGATTCAACATCATCCAATACGTTCGAGTCTGAGGTAGATGCTGCAGGCTCAATAAGTTCTTCAACTGGTGTCTCTGCCGTAGACATGGGGTCGACCCTTGTTCTCGATTCCACAAGTTGGTCAGCATGACGTCGTATTACGTTCTCTCCAACGTCTACCATGTACATCAAGGGTCCCTGTCATGCACGAATTGTCCCAGGTTGCCATTTATCATCCCTATAGTCCCTGGCCAACACTGGTTGTCCTATTTCAAAACTACGAGTGGCCTTTTTATTTACATGCTGGAATTGCTTGTTTTCGACTTCCCGTCGCACATTGGGTTTTAACAAATCCAATCGGGACCGCAACCTTCTGTTATAGAACATTATGGCAGGGCTTTGATTTGTCATTGCATGCGTGGCATTTCGATACGCCATTAGGAAATTGTCCACCTTGTGTTGTAGTGGAATATGATCTTCACTCATGGCCTTTATCGCCTTTTTGAACGTTTGTACAAATGTCTCGGCCAACCCATTTGTAGCCGGATGATATAGGGCAGATGTATAGTGTTTCACCCCATTCTTTTTCATGAATTTCTGGAATTCTTCTGACACGAACTGTGGTCCGTTGTCTGAACATATTTGCTCCGGCAATCCATTCCTTGCAAATATGGTTCTTAGAACTGCAATCGTCTTCTCAGAGGTAGTGGTCGACATCTTAATCACTTCTGGCCATTTAGAATGTGCGTCTACTGCTATCAAAAACATGGAATCCATGAATGGACCTGCAAAGTCGATATGCACACGTTGCCATGGGGCTGAAGGCCATTCCCACGGATGCAGCGGTGCAATTGGAGGTGCGTTCTGAACTTTTTGGCACCCTGAGCAGCTTTTAGTCAGATCCTCTATTTGTTTGTCGATACCTGGCCACCACACATAAGCCCTAGCAAGGCTTTTCATCTTGACTCCCCCCAGATGACCTTCGTGCAATTCATTTAGAACTCTCTCCCTTAATTTAGGAGGAATAATCACCCTTGTTCCATACATCAATGTTCCTTGACATACGGACAGCTGTTCTCGTCTGGCTGAGAATGCTGGTAACAATGGTTCGCCATGTGCTGGCCATCCCTTCACTGTCAAGTCGTAGACCCGAGACAGTGTCGGGTCATTTCGGGTCTCTCTCTCAATACCCGCATTGGTGACTGGTAAGCATTCGATGATGGTCGAGTGAAATATCTCAACAGGGTCAACTGCTGGTGCCTCTTCCGCTGTAGGTAGTGGCAGGCGCGACAGCCCATCAGCATTACCATGTTGCTTTGTACCTTTGAATTCAATATCATATTGATGTGCCCCTAGAAAAAGGGACCATCTCTGAAGCCTCTGCGCCGTCATTACCGGAACACCCTTCTTAGGGTTGAAAATGGAAACCAACAGCTGGTGATCTGTCAGCAGCGTAAACTTTTGGCCTTGCAGGTAATGGTTAAATTTCTTAACTCCCCACACGAGGCTGAGAGCCTCCCTATCTATCTGAGCATAGTTGCGCTCAACGGAGGTCAATGATCTGGATGCGAAAGCGACTGGCCTTTCTGAGCCATCTGGAAACTTATGTGAGAGCACTGCCCCGATACCATATGGAGAAGCATCACAAGCTAAGCGAATAGGCAGCGTTGGGTTAAAGTGAGCCAACACTTCCTTAGAGGTGATCAGTGCCTTGCTCTTTTGAAAAGCCCGCTTACAATCATCGCTCCACTTCCATGGTATTCCCATTTGCAAAAGAGTGTTTAGCGGGTGTAACACTGTGGATAAATTTGGAAGAAACTTGTGGTAATAGTTAACCAACCCGAGGAACGACCTCAACTGGGACACATTTTCCGGTGCTGGAGCTTTGACAACAGCTTCGAGTTTGTCAGGTGACTTATGGAGCCCCTCCTGGTCAATGACGTGGCCGCAGTACGAGATTCACTTTTGAAAGAACTTGCATTTCTGGCGATTAGCTCTTAGCCCATATTCTTTCAATCTGATGAGCACCTGCTCCAAATTCGCGAGGTGATCCTTATCGTTATCTCCTGTAATCAGGATGTCATCCAGGTAGCATTGTGTGCCTGGGATTCCCTGCAATACCTGCTCCATGGCCCTTTGCCAAATCGCTGGAGCCGATGCCACTCCAAAAACCAGCCTATTATACCGATATAAGCCCTTATGTGTGTTGATCGTGAGATACTGACATGACGCTTCATCAACTTCCATCTGTAGGTACGCCTGCGCCAGGTCTATCTTGGTGAAGTGTTTCCCGCCAGACAGCGAAGCGAAGATATCTTCAATCCGCAGAAGCGGATATTGCACCGTGTGAAGAACTGGATTAACAGTGATCTTGAAATCGCCACAGATGCGAACCTTCCCAGGTTCCCCCGGCTTGTTGCTCAATGAACGCTTCATGACAGGAACAATGGGTGTAGCCCATTCGCTCCAGTCCACCTTGGACAGTACCCCTGAACGTTCTAGCCCTTCCAGCTCTGCTTCCACAGCAGGTCGTATCGCATAAGGCACCGGTCTGGCTTTGAAAAATTTTGGGTTTGCATGTTCTTCAACCTTGATGGTTGCCGTAATTCCTTTCAGTGTTCCAAGTCCCTGTTGGAACACCTCCTTAGCATCGTCTAAGATTTTGGACAGTCGTTTAGGTTTGACGTCATCCTCCTTACAGGCATCCACAGTCAGTGCTTGTATGGAATGCCAGTCCACATTTATTCTCCGGATCCATTCCCGTCCCAGTAGTGGCGGACCTCTATCAGGTAACACATACAAGTCCATTTTCTGACTTTCTTTACCATTGTAGACCACATTTACTTTTATCTTTCCTTTGGGGTATACTATTTGCCCCGTGTATGTTTTCAATACAATCTCCGTATCCCTCAGGGGAATGTGCGAGAATAACCTTTTGTAATCTTGCTTATTCATGACCGTTAATGCCGACCCAGTGTCCAATTCCATCTTCACTTGGACGCCTGCTATCCGAAGCATGACCCAGATAGTTTGGTGGTCTGCTGTGTTACCCACATTATGTATTTTCAGACAACCCAGTTGCTTACTGCTGGAGTCTGAATCCGTCTTCTGTTCATCCGAACTGTTCTCTGTCACCTTGTGTACTTTTTTGTACTTCTCCTGCGGTGACTTTTTGCTGCTGGTCTTCTTTCCCGACCGGCATACTCTCGCTATGTGACCAAGTTTGCCACGTTGCCTGCATTCTTTGTCTTTGAACCAGCACTGGTTCTGGTCATGCATTGTCCTTCCGCAACGATAGCACTTTACTGCGCCCAATGCCATTTCATTGGTGCTGAATTCCAGTGGCCTTTGCTGTATCTCTGCAGCGCCCCATGCTGCTGCCTCGTGGGATGCTGCAATGCTGAAAGCTTTGTCCAGCGTAAGATCCTTTTCCTCTAGCAGTCGCTTCTGGGTTCCTTCCCTTAGGAGCCCACACACAAACTTATCTCTCAGTGCGTCTGCTAGTCCTGTTCCGAACTGGCAGTACTTTGATAACTTGCGCAGTTCTGTTAGGAATTCAGCGTTGCTTTCTTCTTTAAGTTGAATTCTTTTGTAGAATTTAAATCGTTCCGCTATCAGCAGCGGCGTGGGGTTTAAATGCTCTTGCAGGATAGTAACAATATCCGCGAAACTCTTCCCTACCGGTTTGTCTGGGGTTACAAGGTTCCTTAATAACCCGTACGTCTTCGCACCCATCGAGTTTAATAGGGTTAGTGCTTTCTTATCATCCGGTACCTCATTCGTTGCACAGTAAACTTCGATGCGTTCCACATAAGTGGCCCAATCTTCCACATCGTTATCAAAAGCAGTGATGTTACCCGTTTTTGGCATCCTTGCTGAGTTTCTCCTTTCCCTTCGGATATTATTTAATATGATGACTTTTTTAATTTTTTTATTTAAGATGGCGGCTTTTCCCGCGCTTGGTGGCTTTTCCCGCGCTTGGCTTCTTCCCCCGCCGACTCAAGATGGCGATTCCCGCGCTGTTGCCGTCCACGCCTCCCAGCGGTCCTTTATTTTCCTTGCGCTGCTGCTCTTGTTGCCCCGCCGTTCCCGCGGTCCTTGTGGCCATAAACGCTTTTCTGGCTGCTGCGCGTCTCTGCCCCGATTGCAGTCCGGCCCCTGACACCGGCTGCGGTCGTGTTCTCCGCCCTTTTCGTCGTTTTCCCTCCCCTTCTCCCACTGACAACTCGGCCAACTTCTCCCCCGTGCCGCTCGATCGGGCTTACCCGCCGCTGTCGTAGAAGGGATGATCACTGATGTTGGACTTCGTGGCCAGAAAACCAACCCGGGTTCCCGATGGCCTCCCGTGCAATGCAGTGCTAAGCAGGGTGTTGAGGGCGGATGCCCTTTTTCGACGCCCATTTCTGAGGACGAAGCTTCCTTGGATGCAAAACTGCCGCTAGGTAAGATCAGACTCGTCGCCACTGTTGAGTCTGTGTTTACAAATGCAGTTATACTGAATAACAGGACACAGACTACAGAAGTAAGTAAACAGGTCTTTAGTGATTGAGGGTCAGGGCGGAACTGAGGTACACTTTGCTCCGCAGGGTTTATATACCGGTGTGGTCACCACCGGTACTACAATGTACAGGAGCCATTGAAAAGTAGTCTATCACCTTAAGGTATCCTCTTAAGGTAGTACAGGTTACATACACTACAACTGGGGTGGGTGAGTACTCCGGGTGGGACTGGGGTGGGTGAGTACTCCGGGTGGGACTGGGGTGGGTGATTAGTGGGTGTGACTGGGGTGGGTGATTACAGATTGCGGGCTCTGTGATTTTTTCCAATAATCTTTGTCTCTTAATAACCCAGCTCTTTGTCATGTATCGTCAATATTTAGCGTCTCCGCCTTATTATAAAGAGTTGTGCTCACGTTATCGCTACAATGGCTGTTTGAGCAGCATCAAGATGTCGAGGATTACTGACTACCTGAAGGACGAGTATACTGAGCTGAAGCCAGGTTTGCCTCAGTTAGAAATAGTTTTGCTTTTTTCCATGATGAAGGCTTGTATATGAAAAATAACGAGCATTTTTTCTACTTTTCCAAATGGATAGGTGCCTATCCAGCCAGTAAACCTAGGATCCCTGCTCAGTTTGCAAATCCGTACCAAGAGCTGAACCTGAGTAACTTAAGATACTGGATGGAGGAAGATGTCTGTGGCAACCTTTGTAAGTAATTGTCGTTTGCACAAGTATTCATTGTTAACGCAATGTGGTACCCCTGCCCTGGACTTCACGCAGTGTCTGTTATGGCCAGGCCATATAGATGGCAAAGGTCCTAACCTCAATCCCCTGATCTCAGCCTGGTGCTGGAACTGGCCTACACTCCTCGCGCCTGGGTTGAGTAGGAACTCCACCAGAGTTCCCACGCATGGGTGATCACTGGGGGAAAAGACACGTTGTGTGGTTTTTGATTGATGGGATTGAGCTGTAGAACCTAATTGTCTCGTCTTGAACGTGAAGAATGTCCACTTGGCTAAAAAAAAAATCTGATTTACCATTAAGAGAAATTTTGATTCGTTCAGACTGTTTGCATTTTGCAGCCAGTCACCATCGTTATTGATCCTAATGTAACTGGTTACCAACTTTCATTCCTACAGGTCCAATGGTACGAAGGAACATTCATGCCTGATGAGCTGCAGCAACCTCTGACCCGAGACCAGTTCCCGATGGGCAAATCTCTCTCTCCTCTCTGTGTAGTTTCTGAATATTTTTGAAAGTTTGCTCAATTTTGGCACAACTTTTCCAGCAAGTCTTATTCATTTTGAATAAACCACTTAACAGAATACTGTAGAATGCAATTTGCCATTTAAAAAGGACACAGGGCTGACCACGTATTTACTGAGCCGCTTGTGTTCGCTCTCTGCCGCTGTCAAGTTTAAATATATTATACAGCTCCCAATTTCCTATGCTACAATGAGCAGGACCCTGGTGAAAGAAAGAACTTGCATTTATATTGCACCTCATTACATCCTCATGATATCCCAATTAATTACTTTTGTAATCACTGTTTTGTCGTCAAATGCAGCAGACAGGTCGCACATAAGTCTTCCACAAATGGCAAGTGAGATGAATGACCAGTTATTATCTTTTTAATGGCATTGGTTAAGAGAGAAATGTTAGCTAGAACACCAGAACTCCTTGCCCATCTTGAAATAATGTCATGGGATCTCTTATATCCACCTGAACAGGCAGACGGAGCCTTAGTTTGACAATTCATTTGAAAGACAGCACCTTCAACAATTGCAGCACTCCACCACTGAAAATGATGTAATAGACTGGTGCTTAAACCCACAATCTTCTGACAAAAGTGCTACCAACTTAGGCTGACACCTGGAGAGAAATTAATTCACCGACCAACAGGGCCCTGCAGTAGCGGGATGTGAATTCCCAACCAGTAGGACCCTGGGGTAGCGGGGTGAGTGAATTCTGAACCAGCAGGCGCTGGGGAGGGAGGGGAGGGGGTTCCCTAGAAGTGGACAGGGTGTTGTGTATGGAGACTGAGATGAAAAAATGATTGGAGATGGCCCTTTTTTGGGGGATTGTGACCTTGGAGGCGGTGAGGTCTTGTATGAGAACAAGATTGAAAGGGTAGCCGTGGATATGGGTTTAGATGGAGGGAACTCAGAGAGAGATCAGCTGCAGGTTGAAGTTATCAAGGGTAAGGAAATGCTTAATGCAAAGGCAGAGTGCGGACAGAAGGAAAAGATTTCATCAAGGAAAGTGCTGGGGTCCTGTAGATGATGATGAGTTTGAAGGGCACATAGGTAGAGTGGGGGCTGAAGAAATATGGGAATAGGTCAAGTTCAGACCTGGAGAGTGGCACATTCCCCCCTATCGCTGTTTGGTCGGTGGATGTGGTGGAATGTCTGGCTAGGCAGATGGCTTCAATGGTGGGGAAAGCGTTGTCGTCAGTGAGGCAGAATTCCGTCAGTCCAGGAGATCGGGTGGCAGGGGGTGAGATATGAAAATGAGATAGGGGAGCAAAACAGGGCACAGCAGCTACAGCCATAGAGGCAAAGGAACTTGGCTCTGGTGCAACAACCAACATGTGCACCGACCAAGCAGCGATAGGGGGGAATGTGCCACTCTCCAGGTCTGAACTTGACCTATCCCCATATTTCTTCAGCCCCCACTCTACCTATGTGCCCTTCAAACTCATCATCATCTACAGGACCCCAGCACTTTCCTTGATGAAATCTTTTCCTCCTGTCCACACTCTGCCTTTGCATTAAGCATTTCCTTACCCTTGATAACTTCAACCTGCAGCTGATATTTCTCTTGAGTTCCCTCCATCTAAACCCATATCCACGATAAAGAGCTCCCAGTAGATTACAACATTTACAGTTAGATGTAAACCATGCCAATGAAGGTCATGGAGGGAATAACAACAGAAAACGCTGGAAAAACTCAGCAGGTCAGGCAACATCCGTGTTGCCTGGCCTGCTGAGCTTTTCCAGCGTTTTCTGTTCTTTCGGATTTCCAGCATCTGCAGTATTTTGCTATCGTATTAAGGTCATGGAGGGGGTCACTGTATTCCAACAGGAGTCTGGCAGCTAGGCTAGTCTCACAGAGCAATGCCACACTGTTTTTAAGGATGGCTGTAGTTCAGTATTGCCATGATTAGTCAACTCCAGTATTATTGTATCATGCAGCTACCAGGATGGTAGAAGGTGAACTCGATGGCCTCTGGTCTTCTTTCATTTTGCAATTGCTATGTTTTTATGTAAAACACGTATGATTTATGCCAAAGCAAGATATTACGGATGCTGGAAATGTGAAATAAAAACAGAAAACGCTGGAAATACGCAGCAGGTCAGGCAGCATGTTTGGAGAGTCTCTCCCCCGATGCTGCCTGACCAGCTGAGTATTTCCAGCATTGTCTGTTTTTATTTATGATTTATGCAAACCTGTTTCAAGCACCTTGTGACAGGATCCTCGGCTGATTCAGTTACAGAACCTGGAACAGAGGTTTTCAGCACATTTGGCGCATCATGTCTGTGCTGGCTCTTTGCTCGGCAATCCAAAATCAATGCAACTGCCCTTTGCTCGCCACATAGCTCTGTATCTTCTGCTGCAATAGTCTCTGTACATGGAGTAGTTAAAGCAGTGAGTACTTAAACTCACTTTCGCGGGCTTTTTTTTTTTAACAGAGGCCAGTGTCGGTGTAGTGTATGTGCCTTTAAGTCAGAACTACTTTTTACAGCTCCTGTATACTGTAGTACCGGCAGTGACCACACCGGTATATAAGCTGTGTGCATGCCTCTGTACCCCAGTCTAGAGATTACCCTCCTCCAGTAAAGACCTGTTATTTGTTAATGTACAGCATCCGTGTGATTATTTATCCACTGAACCACGGATCTAACCGTGGCGACGAGTGTCGATTCGAATCTACCTGCAACATAAAAAAAAATAGTCGAGTCCAGGAACACGGGCGTCGACCGCGAGCAACCGCCCAGCAGTCAGGCAGAGATCCAACTTCGCTGGGGAGGCTGTGGAGAGCCGGGCTTGGTTCCCCAGCCACAACGAGCAATAAGAGACCGACGACAGGTCCAGAGCAGACCCTTCCCGAGCAGCGGCGGCTGGAGCCGACCGACGGCAGAGAGAGAGCCGAGCAGCGTCGATGGGGTAAGAAAGAGGGTGAAGAGAGCAGGGCGCAGCCGGGGGTTGATCACCGAGCGCCGTCGAGGAAAAATACTGCAAACCGGAGAGAGAGAGAGGGTAAGAAACAGCCGGGTTCTAGACTGAGCGGCGTCGACAAATATCAAGAGAAGAACGCGCAGAGCACAGCCAGGGATCACGGGCTGATCAGGGTCCGTGGGGCGAAGCAAGGGGAGATGCCATTGAGCCGCGGAGAAGCAGGGAGAGCGCGGGAGACGCCATTGAGCTGCGGAGAAGCAGGGAGAGCGCGGGAGGCGCCATTGAGCCGCGGAGAAGGAAGAGCGCGGGAGACGCCATTTTGCGAAGCCGCAGCGGAGAAGACGGGCGAGCGCGGGAAGGAAGGAAAGCGCGGGAGACGCCATTTTTGTGCCAGCGGAGAAGAAGGGGAAGCGCGGGAGGCGCCATCGGTGATAGTTAACGCACAACCAAGGATGCCGAAGAGTGGCAGTATCTCTACGTTCGACAATGAAGTCGAAGATTGGGCGACATATGTGGAATGTATTGAGGTGTACTGCAGGGCGAATGAAGTGCCAGATGCTAATAAAGCACTGGTTCTGTTAAATTCCATGGGTGCAAAAACTTATGGGTTACTGCGAAATCTAATAACCCCAGAGAAGCCGGTAAACAAGAATTTTGAAAGCATAGTAGAAATCCTACAGGACCACTTAAACCCCACACCGCTGCTGATAGCAGAACGATTTAAGTTCCATAAAAGGAACCAACACAAAGACGAAAGCAATGCTGAGTACCTAACGGAACTGCGCAAGCTATCGAAATACTGCCAGTTTGGAGCGGGACTAGCAGACACGTTAAGGGACAAGTTTGTGTGTGGGCTACAAAGTGAAGGAACCCAGAAATGGCTTCTATCAGAAAAGGACCTTACGCTGGACAAAGCTTTCAGTATGGCAGTATCACACGAAGCAGCCGCAAGGGGCGCTGCAGAGATACAACGGAGACCGCAAGAATATGGCACCAACGAAATGACCTATGGAACAGGGAAGTGCTTTCGCTGTGGCAGAACAACACATGACCAGAAAGGTTGTTGGTTCAAGGACCAAGTGTGCAGACAGTGTGGGAAAGCAGGACACATAGCAAGAGTCTGCAGGTCTGGGAAGAAAACCAACAGTAAGAAACCTCCACAGGAGAAGTACAAAAAGGTACACCAGGTGATGGACAGTGGTTCAGACGAATAGAAAAGTGACACAGACTCCGGAAGCAAGGAGCTGGGTTGTCTGAAACTACATAATGTAACCGAAATGGAGGATCACCAGACTATCTGGGTTACACTCAAGATAGACGGAGTCCAAGTGGAAATGGAATTGGACACAGGGTCAGCTCTAACAGTCATAAATCAAAGAGACTACAAGCGGCTATTTTCACACATACCCTTGAAAGCTACAGAGATTGTCTTGAAGACGTATACGGGGCAAAAAGTCTACCCCAAAGGGAAAATAAGGGTGAAAGTGACATATAAAGGTCAGGAAATACCTAAAATGGATATATATGTATTGCCAAATGGAGGACCACCACTGCTAGGACGTGAATGGATCCGAAAGATACAATTAGATTGGCATTCCATACAGGCACTGAAGGTTGAGGCCAAAAAGGATGACGACGTCACACCTGGACGACTGTCAAAAATGCTAACTGATGCAAAAGAAGTGTTCCAGGAGGGACTAGGAACACTAAAAGGAATAACAGCAACAATTAAAATAGAGGAAAATGCAAGCCCAAAGTTTCTGAAGGCCAGACCAGTGCCTTATGCGATCAGACCAGTGGTTGAAGCAGAGCTGGAAGGGTTGGAATGTTCAGGAGTACTGTCCAAAGTGGACTGGAGCGAGTGGACTACACCCATCGTTCCTGTAATGAAGAGGTCGTTGAGTAATATGCCTGGGGAACCAAAGAAGGTCCGCATCTGCGGGGATTTTAAGGTGACAGTGAACCCAGTCCTTCACACGGTGCAATATCCGCTTCCACGAATTGAGGATATTTTCGCCTCGCTATCTGGTGGTAAACGCTTCACCAAAATTGATCTAGCCCAGGCGTACTTGCAAATGGAGGTAGAAGAAGCTTCGAAACATTACCTTACGATCAACACCCATAAAGGTCTCTATCAATACAACCGGCTGGTGTTTGGAGTAGCCTCGGCTCCGGCTATCTGGCAAAGGGTGATGGATCAGGTCCTGCAAGGGATTCCAGGGACCCAGTGTTATTTGGATGACATCTTGGTCACGGGCGAAAATGACGGTGATCACCTCGCTAACTTGGAGAAGGTGCTCGCCAGATTAAAGGAATATGGGCTATGAGCTAATCGCCACAAGTGCGAGTTTTTCCAGAAACAGATCTCGTATTGCGGCCACATCATCGATGAAGAGGGGTTACATAAGTCCCCTGACAAGATTGAGGCAGTAGTCAAGGCCCCAGCACCGGAAAATGTGTCACAACTGAGGTCGTTCCTCGGGCTGGTAAACTATTACCACAAGTTCTTACCAAATTTGTCTACGGTATTACACCCGCTGAACACCCTACTGCAAACAGGGGTACCATGGAAGTGGGATGACGAACGTAGATGAGCTTTCCAGAAGTGTAAAGAATTGATCACATCAAAAGAGGTGTTGGCCCATGATGTGCCTTCAATAACCACAAAACTAGAAGTTATAGACTTTAACAAGTTGGCTTTTAATCACTAAGATCAGAGCTACATCTCAACACACCGACTGGCTCACAGGAATGAGTCATACAGATCTGGGGATCTTTATGTAAGAGAGGTCAGGGGCGGAGCCAAGAGCCAAGACCTGGAACCTTCCAGGTTAGTCAGGAAAGAGGAAGTGAAACTATACACAGTGTGGGGGAGGGTAATATACATGAGTACAGGAAATACAGGATCAAGACAAACAGATTTCATTACAGCCCATTTCAACACAGCACTACCAATTCGTTTGGCATGTGATGCATCACCCTACGGCATTGGAGCGGTGCTGTCGCACAAATTCCCAGACGGGTTGGAGAGGCCAGTAGCCTTTGCGTCTCGGTCACTAACCTCAGCCGCGCGCAACTATGCCCAGATTGACAGGGAGGCCCTCAGCCTAGTATGGGGAGTAAAAAAATTCAACCACTATCTGCATGGGCAGAAGTTCACCTTGCTGACTGACCACCAACCACTTGTCTCCATCTTTAATCCTAAGAAGGGCGTGCCAGTAATGGCTGCACAGCGGTTACAAAGATGGTCCCTGTTTCTAGGGGCGAATCAATATGAAATAGAATATAAAGGCATGAAGCAGCATGGGAACGCTGATGGGCTATCGCGCCTGCCACTGCCTACGGTGGAGGAAGCACCAGCAGTGGACCCTATCGAGATATTTTATTCGTCGATAATTGAACGATTGCCAGTAACAAACGCGGATATAGAGAAGGAGACCCGCAATGATCCGACGCTGTCATGGGTATATGAATTGACGGTGAGGGGATGGCCAACACATGGCGACTCACTGTTGCCAGCATTCTCATCCAGAAGAGAACAGCTATCAGTATGCCAGGGGACAGTGATGTGTGGATCCAGAGTGGTGATTCCACCCAAGTTAAGGGAGAGAGTGCTAAATGAGCTACATGAAGGTCATCTGGGGGGAGTGAAAATGAAAAGCCTTGCTAGGGCTTATGTGTGGTGGCCGGGAATCGATCAACAAATCGAAGACCTAACTAAGAGCTGCTTAGGATGCCAGAAGGTCCAAAATGCACCACCACATGCCCCTCTACACCCATGGGAGTGGCCCTCCTCTCCATGGCAACGGGTGCACATTGATTTCGCTGATCCATTCATGGACTCAATGTTCTTAATAGCAGTGGATGCTCATTCAAAGTGGCCTGAGGTGATAAAGATGTCTTCAACCACTACAGAGAAAACGATTGCAGTCCTACGGCCCATATTTGCCAGAAACGGTTTGCCAGAGCAGATCTGCTCTGATAATGGACCACAGTTTGTGTCCGACGAGTTCCAAAAATTCATGAAAAGGAATGGGGTAAGGCATTACACATCCGCCCCGTATCATCCAGCCACCAATGGATTGGCTGAGAGGTTCGTACAAACCTTTAAGAAGGTGATAAAGGCCATGTGCGACAAGGAAATTCCACTACAGCATAAGCTGGACAATTTCTTATTAGCCTACCGAAACGCGACAGATGCAGTTACCAACCAGACCCCGGCCATGATGTTCTTTAACCGAAGGTTGAGATCTCGTCTGGACTTGCTCAGACCAAATGTGCGAAGAAATGTTGAGGACAAACAATTCCAGCACATCAACGAGAAGCCGACAAGGAGCTTCAATGTAGGGCAACCAGTCTTGGCCCGGGACTATCGAACAGAGAAGTGGCAACCCGGAATGATATATACAAGGCAGGGGCCATTAATGTACACAGTGGATGTCGGGGAGAACATTGTGAGATGCCACGTTGATCAGATCTTAGCATCGCAGGAATGCGTCAACCCCATGTCTCGAGTACCTAGGGATGAACCCGACATACCGGTAGCATCTACTTCAGACCCAGTAGCAGTGGAACCCGATGAACTACCCGATGAAAAGGGGTCAGAATCGCCTCTGCACCAAGAACAAGAACCTCTGGAAAGGCGCTATCCCGAAAGGGTCAGGAAGCCGCCCCAAAGACTGAATCTATAAATGGACTTTTGTTATTGAATGTACATGTAAAAATGTAATTGTTATTTGAATATTAAGGGGGTATTATTAATCTAAAAAGGAAGGAATTGTAGTGTATGTGCCTTTAAGTCAGAACTACTTTTTACAGCTCCTGTATACTGTAGTACCGGCAGTGACCACACCGGTATATAAGCTGTGTGTGTGCCTCTGTACCCCAGTCTAGCGATTACCCTCCTCCAGTAAAGACCTGTTATTTGTTAATGTACAGCATCCGTGTGATTATTTATCCACTGAACCACGGATCTAACAGTCGGGAGGAGCAGAGAGCGGCGGTACAGTGAGTACTTAAACTCACTTTTGCGGGCTTTTTTTTTTACAGAGGCTTACCAATCTCACAGACCGGCAGCGGCGTTCCGGAGCCACGTCACGATTCAAAAAGTGACGCAGACAAGAGGAAGCAGCTGATTGGGTGAGTACGGCCAGGTGAGTATTTATACTACTCTATAGTTTGAAAGTTAAGAATAATAGTTTATAAAATTTAAAAGGTCTTAATTTTTGTGGTTATTGTTTCTAAGGTCTCTGTTGTGTATCGGGGAGCGCTAGTAGCCAAGGGCCCTTGAGTAGATCATTTAATTGTAGTGTAATTAGTGGTATTTAATTAATTTGATTTAATTTAAGTCAAGGGTAAGTCATGGCAGGACAGCTCGGCCCCGTGGCGTGCTCCTCCTGCGCTGTGTGGGAAATCAGGGACAGTTCCTGTGTCCCTGATGACCGTGTGCGGGAAGTGTATCCAGCTGCAGTTACTGACAGACTGCATTGCGGCGCTGGAGCTGCGAATGGATACATACCGGAGCATTCGCGATGCTGAGGACATCGTGGATAGCATGTTTAGGGAGTTGGGTCACACCGCAAGTAAAGGCTGTACAGGCAGAAAGGGAATGGATGAACACCAGGCAGTGTAGTTGGCGCAGGCAGGTAGTGCAGGGGTCTGCTGTGGCCATCCCCCTCTCAAATAGATATATCACTTTGGATATTGTTGAGGGAGATGGCTTATCGGGGGAAGGCAGCAACAGCCAACTTCCTGGCACCATGGGTGCTTCTGCTGCACAGGACGGGAGGAAAAAGAGCGGGAGAGCTATAGTGATAGGGGATTCTATTGTAAGGGGAATAGATAGGCGTTTCTGCGGCAGCAAACAAGACTCCAGGATGGTATGTTGCCTCCCTGGTGCAAGGATCAAGGATGTCTCGGGGCAGCTGCAGGGTATTCTGGAGGGGGAGGGTGAACAACCAGTTGTCGTGGTGCATATAGGTACCAACGATATAGGTAAAAAACAGGATGAGGTCCTTAAAGCTGAATATAGTCCTTGGACCCCAGCTATTCACAATATATATTAATGATCTAGACAAGGGAACGAGATGTAATATCTCCAAATTTGCAGATGACACAAAGCTGGGTGGGCGTGTGTGTTGTGAGGAGGATGCCGAGAAACTCCAGGATGATTTGGACAGGTTGGGTGATTGGGCAGAAGCATGGCAGATGCACTATAATGTGGATAAACGTGAGGTTATCCACTTCGGTGGCAAAAACAGGAAGGCAGATTATTATCTGAATGGCAATAGATTGGGAGAAGGGGAAGTGCAACGAGACCTGGGAGTCCTTGTGCACCAGTCGCTGAAGGTAAGCATGCAGGTGCAGCAAGCGGTTAAGGCGGCAAATGGTATGTTGGCCTTCGTAGCGAGAGGGTTTGAGTACAGGAACAAGGGTGTCTTGCTGCAGTTGTACAGGGCCTTGGTGAGACCACATCTTCAGTATTGTGTGCAGTTTTGGTCGCCTTTTCTGAGGAAGGATGTTCTTGCCATGGAAGGAGTTCAGCGAAGGTTCACCAGACTGATACCTGGGATGCCAGGAATGGCATATGAGGAGAGATTGGGTCGATTGGGCTTGTACTCGCTGGAGTTTAGAAGAATGAGAGGGGATCTCATTGAAACTTATAAAATTCTGACAGGACTGGACAGATTAGATGCAGGAAAGATGTTCCCGATGGTTGGGGAGTCCAGAACCAGGGGTCACAATCTAAGAATAAGGGGTATGCCATTTAGGACTGAGATGAGGAATTTCTTCACCCAGAGAGTGGTGAACCTGTGGAATTCTCTATCACAGAAGGCAGGAGAGGACAATTCATTAAATATATTCAAGAAGGAGTTGGATATATTTCTTAAGGCTAAAGGGATCAAGGGGTATGGGGAGAAAGCAGGGACCGGGTACAGAATTTGGATGATCAGCCATGATCGCATTGAATGGCGGAGCAGGCTCGAGGGGCCGAATGGCCTACTCCTGCTCCTATCTTCTATGTTTCTATAGGGAGTTAGGAGGTAAATTAAAAAATAGGACCTCAAAGGTAGTAATCTCAAGATTGTTACTAGTGCCACGTGCTAGTCAGAGTAGAAATAGAAGGATATTTCAGATGAATATGTGGCTAGAGGAATGGTGCAAGGGGGAGGGATTCAAATTCCTGGCATATTGGAACCGGTTCTGGGAGAGGTGGGACCAGTACAAACTGGACGGTTTGCACCTGGGCAGGACCGGGACCAATGTCCGAGGGGGAGTGTTTGCTAGTGCTGTTGGGGAGGGTTTAAACTAAAATGGCAGGGGGTTGGGAACCTGTGCAGGGAGACAGGAAAGGGAAGCAAGGACAGAAACAAAAGTCCGGAAGGAGAAAAGCAAAAGTGGAAGGCAGAGAAATCAAGGGTGTAAATCAAACAAGGCTACAGTAAATAATAATTCTAAAAGGACTAAGAGTGTTAATAAAACAAGCCTGAAGTCTTTGTGTCTTATTACGAATGCTCCTCGCATTAAGGTGAATGAACTAGCTGCGCAAATAGATGTAAATGGATATGATGTAATTGGAATTACGGAGACATGGCTCCAGGGTGACCAAGGCTGGGAATTCAACATCCAGGGATATTCAATATTCAGGAAGGACAGGCAAAAAGGAAAAGGAGGTGGGGTAGCATTGCTGGTTAAAGAGATTAACACAATAGTAAGGAAGGATATTAGCTCTGATGATGTGGAATCTGTATGGGTAGAGCTGAGAAATACCATGGGGCAGAAAACATTAGTGGGAGTTGTATACAGACCCCCAAACAGTAATGCTGAGCTTGGGGATGGCATTAAATGGGAAATTAGAGACGTGTGCAATAAGGGCACAGCAGCTATCATGGGTGACTTTAATCTACATATAGATTAGGCTAACCAAATTAGTAACAATACTGTGGAGGAGGAATTCCTAGAGTGTATACGGGATGGTTTCCTGGACCAGTATGTTGAGGAACCAACTAGAGATCAGGCCATCTTAGACTGGGTATTATGTAATGAGGAAGGATTAATTAGCAATCTTGTTGTGCGAGGCCCCTTGGGGAGGAGCGATTATAATATGATAGAATTCTTCATTAAGAATTCTTCATTAAGATGGAGAGTGAAGTAGTTGACTCAGAGAATTTAAATAAAGGAAACTACGATGGTATGAGGTGTGAGTAGGCTAGGATGGATTGGGGAACGTTACTTAAAGGGTTGACGGTGGGTAGGCACTATCAAACATTTAAAGATCGCATGGATGAACTACAGAATTTGTTCATCCCTGTCTGGCATAAAAATAAAACAAAAAAGGTGGCGCAACCGTGGCTAACAAGGGAAACTAGGGATAGCATAAGATCCAAGGAGAGGACATATAAATTGGCCAGAAAAAGCAGCAAACTTGAGGATTGGGAGTTTAGGATTCAGCAAAAGAGGACGAAAGGATTAATTAAGAGGGGGAAAATAGAGTATGAGAGTAAGCTTGCAGGGAACATAAAAACTGACTAAAAGCTTCTATAGATATGTGAAGAGAGAAAGATTGGTGAAGTCAAGCGCAGGTCCCTTGCAGTCAGAATCAGGGGAATTTATAATGGGGAACAAAGAAATGGCTGACCAATTAAATACATACTTTGGTTCTGTCTTCACAAAGGAGGACACAAATAACCTCCCAGAGATGTCAGGGAACATAGGGTCTAATGAGAGGGAGGAATTGAATAAAATCAGTATTGTTAAGAGAAATTGATGGGATTGAAGGCCAATAAATCCCCAGTGCCTGATAATCTCCATCCTAGGGTACTTAAGGAAGTGGCCCTAGAAATAGTGGATTCATTGCTGGTCATCTTCCAAAATTCTATAGACTCTGGCACAATTCCCATGGATTGGAGGGTAGCTAATGTAACCCCACTATTTAAAAAAGGCAGTAGAGAGAAAACAGGGAATTATAGCCCAGTAAGTCTGACATCAGTAGTGGGGAAAATGCTAGAGTCCATTATAAAAGATGTAATAGCAGAGCACTTGGAAGACAGTGAGAGGATCGGACAAAATCAACATGGATTTACAAAAGGTAAATCATGCTTGACTAATCGGGAATTTTTGAGGATGTAACTGGTAGAATAGATAAAGGAGAATCAGTGGATGTGGTGTATTTGGACTTTCAGAAGGCTTTTAATAAGGTCCCGCATAAGAGATTGGCATGCAAAGTTAAAGCACATGGGATTGGGAGTAAGGTACTGACTTGGATAGAGAACTGGTTGGCAGACAGGAAGCAAAGAGTTGGAATAAATGGGTCTTTTTCCGAGTGGCAGGCAGTGACTAGTGGGGTACCGCAGGGATCGGTACTAGGACCCCAGTTATTCACAATATATATTAATAATCTAGACGAGGGAACTAGATGTAATATCTCCAAGTTTGCAGACGAAACAAAGCTGGGTGGGTGGGTGTGCTGTGAGAAGGATGCAGAGAAACTCCAGTATGATTTGGACAGGTTGGGTGATTGGGCAGATGCATGGCAGATGCAGTATAATGTGGATAAATGCGAGGTTATCCACTTTGGTGGCAAAAACAGGAAGGCAGATTATTATCTGAATGGCAATAGATTGGGAGAAGGGGAAGTGCAACGAGACCTGGGAGTCCTTGTGCACCAGTCGCTGAAGGTAAGCATGCAGGTGCAGCAAGCGGTTAAGGCGGCAAATGGTATGTTGGCCTTCGTAGCGAGAGGGTTTGAGTACAGGAACAAGGGTGTCTTGCTGCAGTTGTACAGGGCCTTGGTGAGACCACACCTTCAGTATTGTGTGCAGTTTTGGTCGCCTTTTCTGAGGAAGGATGTTCTTGCCATGGAAGGAGTTCAGCGAAGATTCACCAGGCTGATACCTGGGATGCCAGGAATGGCATATGAGGAGAGATTGGGTCGATTGGGCTTGTACTCGCTGGAGTTTAGAAGAATGAGAGGGGATCTCATTGAAACTTATAAAATTCTGACAGGACTGGACAGATTAGATGCAGGAAAGATGTTCCCGATGGTTGGGGAGTCCAGAACCAGGGGTCACAATCTAAGAATAAGGGGTATGCCATTTAGGACTGAGATGAGGAATTTCTTCACCCAGAGAGTGGTGAACCTGTGGAATTCTCTATCACAGAAGGCAGGAGAGGACAATTCATTAAATATATTCAAGAAGGAGTTGGATATATTTCTTAAGGCTAAAGGGATCAAGGGGTATGGGGAGAAAGCAGGGACCGGGTACAGAATTTGGATGATCAGCCATGATCGCATTGAATGGCGGAGCAGGCTCGAGGGGCCGAATGGCCTACTCCTGCTCCTATCTTCTATGTTTCTATAGGGAGTTAGGAGGTAAATTAAAAAATAGGACCTCAAAGGTAGTAATCTCAAGATTGTTACTAGTGCCACGTGCTAGTCAGAGTAGAAATAGAAGGATATTTCAGATGAATACGTGGCTAGAGGAATGGTGCAAGGGGGAGGGATTCAAATTCCTGGCATATTGGAACCGGTTCTGGGAGAGGTGGGACCAGTACAAACTGGACGGTTTGCACCTGGGCAGGACCGGGACCAATGTCCGAGGGGGAGTGTTTGCTAGTGCTGTTGGGGAGGGTTTAAACTAAAATGGCAGGGGGTTGGGAACCTGTGCAGGGAGACAGGAAAGGGAAGCAAGGACAGAAACAAAAGTCTGGAAGGAGAAAAGCAAAAGTGGAAGGCAGAGAAATCAAGGGTGTAAATCAAACAAGGCTACAGTAAATAATAATTCTAAAAGGACTAAGAGTGTTAATAAAACAAGCCTGAAGTCTTTGTGTCTTATTACGAATGCTCCTCGCATTAAGGTGAATGAACTAGCTGCGCAAATAGATGTAAATGGATATGATGTAATTGGAATTACGGAGACATGGCTCCAGGGTGACCAAGGCTGGGAATTCAACATCCAGGGATATTCAATATTCAGGAAGGACAGGCAAAAAGGAAAAGGAGGTGGGGTAGCATTGCTGGTTAAAGAGATTAACACAATAGTAAGGAAGGATATTAGCTCTGATGATGTGGAATCTGTATGGGTAGAGCTGAGAAATACCATGGGGCAGAAAACATTAGTGGGAGTTGTATACAGACCCCCAAACAGTAATGCTGAGCTTGGGGATGGCATTAAATGGGAAATTAGAGACGTGTGCAATAAGGGCACAGCAGCTATCATGGGTGACTTTAATCTACATATAGATTAGGCTAACCAAATTAGTAACAATACTGTGGAGGAGGAATTCCTAGAGTGTATACGGGATGGTTTCCTGGACCAGTATGTTGAGGAACCAACTAGAGATCAGGCCATCTTAGACTGGGTATTATGTAATGAGGAAGGATTAATTAGCAATCTTGTTGTGCGAGGCCCCTTGGGGAGGAGCGATTATAATATGATAGAATTCTTCATTAAGAATTCTTCATTAAGATGGAGAGTGAAGTAGTTGACTCAGAGAATTTAAATAAAGGAAACTACGATGGTATGAGGCGCAAGTAGGCTAGGATGGATTGGGGAACGTTACTTAAAGGGTTGACGGTGGGTAGGCACTAGCAAACATTTAAAGATCGCATGGATGAACTACAGAATTTGTTCATCCCTGTCTGGCATAAAAATAAAACAAAAAAGGTGGCGCAACCGTGGCTAACAAGGGAAACTAGGGATAGCATAAGATCCAAGGAGAGGACATATAAATTGGCCAGAAAAAGCAGCAAACTTGAGGATTGGGAGTTTAGGATTCAGCAAAGGAGGACGAAAGGATTAATTAAGAGGGGGAAAATAGAGTATGAGAGTAAGCTTTCAGGGAACATAAAAACTGACTGTAAAAGCTTCTATAGATATGTGAAGAGAAAAAGATTGGTGAAGTCAAGCGCAGGTCCCTTGCAGTCAGAATCAGGGGAATTTATAATGGGGAACAAAGAAATGGCTGACCAATTAAATACATACTTTGGTTCTGTCTTCACAAAGGAGGACACAAATAACCTCCCAGAGATGTCGGGGAACATAGGGTCTAATGAGAGGGAGGAATTGAATAAAATCAGTATTGTTAAGAGAAATTGATGGGATTGAAGGCCAATAAATCCCCAGTGCCTGATAATCTCCATCCTAGGGTACTTAAGGAAGTGGCCCTAGAAATAGTGGATTCATTGCTGGTCATCTTCCAAAATTCTATAGACTCTGGCACAATTCCCATGGATTGGAGGGTAGCTAATGTAACCCCACTATTTAAAAAAGGCAGTAGAGAGAAAACAGGGAATTATAGCCCAGTAAGTCTGACATCAGTAGTGGGGAAAATGCTAGAGTCCATTATAAAAGATGTAATAGCGGAGCACTTGGAAGACAGTGAGAGGATCGGACAAAATCAACATGGATTTACAAAAGGTAAATCATGCTTGACTAATCGGGAATTTTTGAGGATGTAACTGGTAGAATAGATAAAGGAGAATCAGTGGATGTGGTGTATTTGGACTTTCAGAAGGCTTTTAATAAGGTCCCGCATAAGAGATTGGCATGCAAAGTTAAAGCACATGGGATTGGGAGTAAGGTACTGACTTGGATAGAGAACTGGTTGGCAGACAGGAAGCAAAGAGTTGGAATAAATGGGTCTTTTTCCGAGTGGCAGGCAGTGACTAGTGGGGTACCGCAGGGATCGGTACTAGGACCCCAGTTATTCACAATATATATTAATAATCTAGACGAGGGAACTAGATGTAATATCTCCAAGTTTGCAGACGAAACAAAGCTGGGTGGGTGGGTGTGCTGTGAGGAGGATGCAGAGAAACTCCAGTATGATTTGGACAGGTTGGGTGATTGGGCAGATGCATGGCAGATGCAGTATAATGTGGATAAATGCGAGGTTATCCACTTTGGTGGCAAAAACAGGAAGGCAGATTATTATCTGAACGGCACTAGATTGGGAAAAGGGGAAGTGCAACGAGACCTGGGTGTCCTTGTGCACCAGTCGCTGAAGGTAAGCATGCAGGTGCAGCAGGCGGTTAAGGCGGCAAATGGTATGTTGGCCTTCATAGCGAGAGGATTCGAGTACAGAAGCAAGGATATCTTTCTGCAGTTGTACAGGGCCTTGGTGAGACCACACCTTGAGTATTGTGTGCAGTTTTGGTCGCCTTATCTGAGGAAGGATGTTCTTGCCATGGAGGGAGTGCAACTAAGATTCACCAGACTGATACCTGGGATGGCAGGAATGACGTATGAGGAGAGATTGGGTCGATTAGGCTTATATTCGCTAGAGTTTTGAAGAATGAGAGGGGATCTCATTGAAACTTTTAAAATTCTAACAGGACTAGACAGACTAAATGCAGGAAGGATGTTCCCGATGGCGGGGGCGTCCAGAACCAGGTGTCACAGTCTAAGGATAAGGGGTAGGCCATTTAGGACTGAGATGAGAGGAATTTCTTTACCCAGAGAGTGGTGAACCTGTGGAATTCTCTACTACAGAAGGCAGTTGAGGCCAATTCATTAAATATATTCAAGTAGGAGTTAGATATATTTCTTGAGGCTAAAGGAATCAAGGGATATGGGGAGAAAGCAGGGACAGGGTACTGAATTGGGATGATCAGCCATGATCTCATTAAATGGCAGCAGAGGCTCGAGGGGCCGAATGGCCTACTCCTGCTCCTCTCTTCTATGTTTTTACGTGGCAAAGCAATCCATGCTCAAACAACTGTGTGCAAGGGAAATTTTCCTAAACTCTCCATTCTTTTAGTGATCATTTTAAATTGATGTATCCTTGTCGTCACAAACAAATAGTTTTCCTCTATTCATGCTATTAAAACCCTTTGTTATTTCAAAGACCTCTATTAAATCTCTTCTTTGCATTCTCTGTTCCAATGTAAATGATCCCAGGATCGCAAATCATCAATATATACACACCAAGAACAGAAGTGGACCCAGGTCTGACCCCTGGGATTCACCACTTTCAATCCTTCTCCAGGAGATTTTTTTTTTTGCCAGATTTTTATGTGGTTTTAATACTTTAAATAACATTTCTGAGCTGACTTGAATTCTTTGGAATGAGATTTTTTTTCTGTTCGTATCGCTGAGGGGAATGTTTAATAGGTTTGTTGATGCTGACCTTGGATATTGCGGCTGGAGTTGGTCAGTTGTCCACACAATGGACCACGGCGAATGATCGATTGTTCAAAATAAAGTACATGCACCTAAAGGAGATAGTTCAAATCCACCGTGGGAAGTAGAGCAAAATATATATATTTTATAATGTAAATAACTGGGAAGAGGAGGTTTTAGGGAGGGAATAACAAGGTTACTTGCATCTTAACTTTTGCAAAGTAGTCGGTAAATAGTATTACAGATATTATACCTGCGAAGTGTATCTTTCAGTGTCAGTAAGGGGTGTAATATTTTTTATCTTGGGTCAGTCAAGTGATGTATTGTTTTGGTATTATTACAGCGATACGGAGCCTGCCGTCAGCTTTGGGCTGCAGCAGAACCTATGCAAACACAGGAGATCTAGCTTCTGGTTAATAGTAGTCACCGTGTGATCGAATTGGAGCTGAATCAGACATCAACACAACACAATCGCACTAAATGACCTTTCCTTTTAAACCACAGGAATAATCTATTTTTAATCCAGACCTATTTCAAATGATCACCGACTCCACCCAACTTAAAAAAAGTGCTCTTTAATTTGAACTGGCATTTAATTCAAAATTGGAGTCGTTACCCTCTGAATAAACGGGGCTTTATTCACAGGCCTAGAAATTGAGTTGCCTTAGCGCCGCTTTTGAGGCGCTAGAGGGACTAGCGCCAGAGTTATGGCCAGTTCAAAAATTCCCTGGGGCCCTAAAGCGGCGTTGCACCGGTAGCGCTGCGCCGGCACCGATGACGTCATCGGTGTGCGCAGCGTCCCGGTTGCCATGCCGACGGCCCCCAGCGCCGAAATTCAGTTGCGGCCGCCTCGCCCGTGGCAGCCGCAACTAAGACTCTGGCAACAGAGTCCTACATGTGTTTGCGCCGGCGCATTAAAGGCCCCGCGGCGGCCGGCCGCTTTCCCGCCGGCCGCCTGGCCGCAGCTCCCTCCCCGGACTTCCCCCCGCCCCCCCCCCCCCGGAACAGAAGCAAGCCCGGCACTTGTCAGAGGTGCCGGGCTCATTTTTAAAAAGATTTTCGCGGGCCGCGGCCGGGTGCAGGCAGCTCCTCCTTAAGGGAAGGAGGAGGCCTGCACTTCCCGAACCTGCCGCACCGCAGCGGGCGCCGGAATAGCGCCGAACTTCAGCGCGTAGCGCCAGTTTTCAGGCGCAAACAGCTCTCAGCAGCGCCGGCAGCCGTTTGGGCGCAGAACTATTGAATTTTTGGCCCGCCCAGCGCGACTTAGCTCCGGCACTAACTTCCGGCGCTAAAGCCGTCGCTGCGCCAAAACTCAATTTCTAGGCCACAGTCTTTGTTTATTCCCAAGTGTGTTTGTCGCAGGTCAAGCAACCTAGTCCCTTCAAGCACTCAGTCAGTCAGTGGCCAGGCGTGTAACAGTTGTCCTTTAACCAGTCCCCAATATAAAAGCACTTCCAAAGACGACAGGGAATTTAGAGGAAACCTTGAATTTGGATGGTGCAGGGCGGAGAAAGAAATAAATGGGAGCTAATTCAGACAGTGCATACACAGTAGAGGACCAGGCCAAGGTTGTAATTCCCATGTAATTTGGCACTGTCCTGCTGGCAAGCATTGAACAGTGCTGGGAAGAGCACACGGATTCTGTCCACGGTTGGTCCATTATTAGAAAGCAGATGCTTAATATCACTGGCCCCACTATTGACTGATCCCAGGCTTAGTTTTGCTGGACTGTTGACGCCTATATTATCCAAACCAGATCCAAAGTTAGTGTAATTGTCTTGTGTTCCTGTCGAGGGGAGTGAGCAGCTCCAGCGGCTGAATTCAGCACTCCTCAGTAACAAGAGCTGCTCGTCAGTCTTGCAGGGACGGGTCCGATGCTGAAGGCGCAGGTCCTGGGCTTTCCCGCAGTCGCAAGCTGTCACTGCCGCTTAGCTTTGTATGGCCGGGAACGTTTCCGCCGGTCCGGCTTGCGCTGTTTGTGCAGGCGCCCGATGCTCACGCCCTGTCTCCTCCGCACAGAGATGTTCTGCTCCACGAGGCTGGCCAGCATTCCTATCGGGCAAATCAGAGAGCAGTGATCAATAATTCGGGAATCAGTCAGTCGGTTAGATTGGAATTCACCTTGAACAGTGGTGATTTTGGCCCATTAACTCTTCAACGTCACGTTAATGCTGCTAGCCAGCGGGGGCGTGCTCCTTGCTTTCCCCGGGTTAACTACCACCCAGCCTACCCAAAATACAATCAATGTAATTTTGAACAACATTTGATATCAAACTACATACAAAACATTCAGTCCGGAAGGGATGAGCAAGAATTATTTGGGCAGGTGCATGAGAAGGGTGGTTTCCCTTCAAAGATATAGATATGAAATCTCTCTTATTTACACCCTCCACATAAGTTTGGATCCTAACTCAGTATTTCCTGTGTAGCAGGGCAGATTGTTAGAGTGACTTTGAATACCTGCTTCAAGGACTCGTCTACAGATTCTCTAACTCCAACATTCAACTTCCAACAACATTTAGACTTAGGGGCTCTCGGAGTAAGATTGCCACCGGGTAGGGAGCTGACTCTGGGGAAAAATGCCACGACGCGACTGCTGCGTAGAAGCATTACAGAAACATCATGCTTCCAGTTCTAGATTAATGCACAGTATGCTTCTGCACAGCTTCCGGTCGCTGGCAGCAGTCGCTCCGTTGTCAATTAGGGTTTCCTTCTGTAAATTCTGTGCTCATTAAGACGGGGGACTTTAGCACTGGGGAGTGAAACACTATTGGATTTCTAGCATCAATGCTCAGGTCAGATGCAGAGTAACGCTCCATTTACTCAGTATCTGCTGTCAGAAGAGCACACCATAAACAATTTTTCCAATTCCCAAATTAGTCCACTAGTGTCCCTTTTGAGTGAGATTGCCAATTTGTTCCAAAATGAGGGCCCAAGCCCACTTTCTGTATAGCCAGCAGAGGGGGGAAACTTTCATGTCATTTGTCAGGACTGGTTTTGAGCCCGGGTTGGAAGGCTGCACCACCCCAGTCCCTTGGAACGATAACCCAATCAAACTTCACAGACAATTCTTGCTGTTAGTGCTAGGCCACCTGGAGAATAGTTCCTACTGAATATGGGGCTGGGTCGGGAAAGGGAGCAAGTAGCATTTGCACAATGAGGTCATAGCAACTCTATCTAATGCAGAGAAATGACTCAATACATTTGCTAACTTATACACACAGCTTTCACTGATCCCCACTGTATGCACTAAATCAGGGATTAGTCCCATAAAGCGTCACCTTGAAGAACGCAAAACGTGCCGAGACTGCAATATACGAGACACTTGCGTACAGAGCGTGTAACCCAACACGTTCAGGCTGGAACTAACCGCCTGTGATATGATGTAACGGTGTCCTTCCCAATTGAAAAGGGTCCCAAACAGCCTCAAACAGTCGCTTACCTTCTTGAGACAGCATAGAGATGAAGGTACAGATGAACTCGTCGTAATTGTGGGTCCTTCGCTGATCGTCAATCTGATCAAAAATAACGCAAAAACTTCAGATAAAACTGCTCATAAAAGATTTGTAAAACAAATAACTTGGTTACAATTTAATACACGATGCCTAGCAACATCGTACCAAATGGTCGTCAGTCTTTACAGCTCAGAGCAGCTTCAACTACAGTCCAAGCACTTCAAAAAACTATTTTCCTTCCCATTGTTACTTTAGTTTTTCTCCTTTCCTGGAGTCAAGGAGGATGATAAAAATAGACAGCCCCTGCCCGATTTTCTTTCACGGACTTCAATGGAAAACAAATGAGAGGGGTGCAAAACAGGCGGCTGATATCTCTTAAATAAGCCCACAGCTTCCCTCTGTGCCTCTCTTGGCATCCTAAGAAGGCCCCATCGAGGCACTCGTCGCTGCCGCCTTAGAGCGGCAACCCCAACTGTCCCATCCTACTCTCTCGCTGACCTTCCCGCCCAGCGAGCCTACTGGTGGCAAATCTTGCCAATCTCTTCCCCATCCAACTCATTCCTCCCAGCGCTGACCCTGTGGATGCTGGCAGTGGGGCAGCCATCACCGACCCCTCTCCGCATCTCCCTACAGAATGTCCGTTCACTTGCGAACAAGGCCCTTGCCATCCATGAGCTTATCGTGGATGACTGCAACGACATCATGGCCCTGACGGAAACTTGGTTGAGGGATGATGACACCTTACCCTTAAATGAAGCTTCCCCTCCTGGCTATGCCTTCCACCACTTGCCCCGTGGTGGCGGTGTGGCTCTCATCACCAAATCTCACCTTGGCCTGTCCCCCTATTCCGCTGGCAGTTTCTCCTCTGAGCATCTCACCTTATTCCACCCCTCTCACCTCATTTAAAATTTGTGTTCTCTACCGCCCACCCAAGTACCATAAAAATTTTATTAGAGATATCTTCACTGTTCTCCTTCAGCCTCTGCACCGAGTGACTTCTCATCCTCGGTGATTTCAACCTCCATCTCAATTCATCATGCTCTTTCCCCTCTGAGTTCACTAGCCGCCTATCCTCCCTTAATCTCTCCTTCCATGTAAACTCCCCAACCCATATTCACGACCACCCCCTTGACCTTGCCATTTCTCGTGGCCTCGCTACTCCCATCGTGTCAATTGCAGATAATGCCATCTCTGACCATTTCCTCGTATCGCTCTCCACCCACATCCCCCTTCCACCCCCCCGACCCTACTTCCTTCTGTGTCCTGAAAAAAACTCTCTCCCAACTCTCTTACAACTGCACTTATGAAATTCCAACTGTCCAGCCTTTGGCCCTCCATTCACCATGACGTTTCTGCAGCTACCGATCTGTTCAACCACACCCTCACCACCACCTTTGATGCCCTAGTTCCTACTAAAACAATTGCCATCCCTCACCCTAGCCGTTCCACCTGGTACAGCTCTCATCTTCGCTCCCTTAAGTCCAAGGGACGCAGACTTGAATGGATATGGCGGACAACTGGTTTAGTCATTCACCGCCAGATCTGGCTGGACCACATAAAGCATTATCGGGTTCTGCTCTCGTCTGCCAAGATTGCTCACTATTCTGGAATCATTCTGGAATGCAAAGATAAACCCCGGCTCCTATTCTCTACTGCTAACCGTCTTCTTAAATCCCTCTCCCCTGTCTCCTCCACTCTCACCTCCGATAACAAATATGAGGAGCTCATGGACTTCATTGGCTCTAAGATTGAGACCATCCGTTCAGCTGCCTCTGCCACGTCCCTTCCTTCCCCTAGCCCACTGGGGCCAAACTTCCTCTATGGTTCCCCCTACCCTAGCTCTGAACTCACATCTTTCTCCAGTTTCTCTCCGATCTCCCCTCATGACCCCTCTGCGCTCATGACTCAAGAATATTGGGAAACATAGAAACATAGAAGATAGGAGCAGGTGTAGGCCATTCGGCCCCTCGAGCCTGCTCCGCCATTCAATGCGATCATGGCTGATCATCCGAATTCAGTACCCTATCCCTGCTTTCTCCCCATATCCCTTGATCTCCTTAGCCTTAAGAAATATATCTAACTCCTTCTTGAATATATTTAATGAATTGGCCTCAACTGTCTTCTGTGGTAGAGAATTCCACAGGTTCACCACTCTCTGGGTGAAGAAATTCCTCCTCATCTCAGTCCTAAATGGCTTACCTCTTATCCTTAGACTGTGACCCCTGGTTCTGGACTCCCCCGCCATCGGGAACAGCCTTCCTGCATCTAGTCTGTCCAGTCCTGTTAGAATTTTATAAGTTTCAATGAGATCCCTCTCATTCTTCTAAACGCTAGAGAATATAAGCCTAATCGACCCAATCGCTCTTCATACGTCATTCCTGCCATCCCAGGTATCAGTCTGGTGAATCTTCGCTGCACTCCTTCCATGGCAAGAACATCCTTCCTCAGATAAGGCGACCAAAACTGCACACAATACTCAAGATGTGGTCTCACCAAGGCCCTGTACAACTGCAGCAAGACATCCTTGCTCCTGTACTCGAATCCTCTCGCTATGAAGGCCAACATACCATTTGCCTTCTTAACTGCCTGCTGCACCTGCATGCTTACCTTCAGCGACTGGTGCACAAGGACACCCAGGTCTCTTTGCACTTCCCCTTTTCTCAATCTATTGCTGTTCAGATAATAATCTGCCTTCCTGTTTTTGCAACCAAAATGGATAACCTCGCATTTATCCACATTATACTGCATCTGCCATATCGCCCAACCTGTCCAAATCGTACTGGAGTTTCTCTGCACCCTCCTCACAGCACACACGCCCACCCAGCTTTGTGTCGTCTGCAAACTTGAGATATTACATCTAGTTCCCTCGTCTAGATCATTAATATATATTGTGAATAACTGGGGTCCTAGCACCGATCCCTGCGGTACCCCACTAGTCACTGCCTTCCACTCGGAAAAAGACCCGTTTATTCCAACTCCTTGCTTCCTGTCTGCCAACCAGTTTTCTATCCAAGTCAGTACCTTACCCCCAATCCCATGTGCTTTAACTTTGCACGCTAGTCTCTTATGCGGGACCTTATCGAAAGCCTTCTGAAAGTCCAAATACACCACATCCACTGGTTCTCCCATATCTATTCTACCAGCTACATCCTCAAAAAATTCCAGTAGATTAGTCAAGCATGATTTACCTTTTGTAAATCCATGTTGACTTTGTCCGATCCTGTCACTGTTTTCCAAGTGCTCTGCTATTACATCTTTTATAATAGACTCTAGCATTTTCCCCACTACCGATGTCAGGCTTACCGGTTTATAATTCCCCATTTTTTCTCTACCACCTTTTTTTAAAATAGTGGGGTTACATTAGCTACCCTCCAATCCATGGGTACTGTTCCAGAGTCTATAGAATTTTGGAAGATGACCAGCAATGCATCTACTATTTCTAGGGCCACTTCCTTAAGTACCCTAGGATGTAGGTTATCAGGCCCTGGGGATTTATCGGCCTTGAATCCCGTCAATTTCCCGAACACCATTTCCCTACAAATACTGATTTCATTCAGTTCCTCCCTCTCATTAGACCCTATGTTCCCCAGCATCTCTGGGAATTTATTTGTGTCCTCCTTTGTGAAGACAGAACCAAAGTATGTAATTGGTCTGCCATGTCTTTGTTCCTCGTTATAAATTCCCCTGATTCTGACGCTTGACTTTACCAATCTTTTTCTCTTCACATATCTATAGAAGCTTTTACAGTCAGTTTTTATGACTGTAAGACCGAAGCCACTGTTTTCGGTCCCTGCCACAAACTCCGTTCCCTAGCCACCGATTCCATCCCTCTCCCTAACATCTGTCTGAGGCTGAACCACACTGTTCACAACCTTGGTGTCATATTTGACCCCGAAATGAGCTCCCGACCACATATCCGCAGCATAACAAAGACCGCCTATTTCCACCTCCATAACATCGCCTGTCTCCACCCTTGCCTCAGCTCATCCGCTGCTGAAACCTTCATCCATGCCTTTGTTACCTCTAAACTTGACTATTCCAATGCACTCCTGGCTGGCCTCCCATATTCTACTCTACATAAACTTGAGGTCATCCAAACCTCAGCTGCCTGTGTCCTAACTCGCACCAAGTCCCGTTCGCCCATCACCCCTGTGCTCGCTGACCTACATTGGCTTCCGGTTAAGCAGCGCCTTGATTTCAAAATTCTCATCCTGGTTTTCAAATCCCTCCATGGCCTCGCCCCTTCCCATCTCTGTAATCTCCTTCAGCCCCACAACACCACCCCCCCGCCGCAAGATATCTGCCTTCCTCTAATTCTGCCCTCTTGAGCATCCCTGATTATAATCGCTCAACCTTTGGTGGCCGTGCCTTCTGCTGCCGAGGCCCTAAGCTCTGGAATTCCCTGCCTAAATCTCTCCGCCCTTCCCCACTGGTCATCGAAGAATGGGAGCGGTTTGACATTTAGTGACCACGGAGGTCCAACACATGTACACACACATGTGCACGCATGCATTCACACATTTCCCAGCAGGGGTCACTATGTGATTTTTCTCTACCTTAGCCCAGAGCTCTTGGTCCAATTATAGTACCCCAACTGAGATCAGCTAACTCAGCACACACCAGGGGGGAATCTGGGATCTTGCTGGTATAAATGGCTTAATATCAGGCAGTGCATTTACTCACTGAGAGCGATGGAGAGACCACTTATCATTTCTATTCACCTTGTATTTCTTACGCTTTTCCACCTCCTCCTTAAGGCATACCTCGCAGTTAGAGATCTCAGCCTCCACACACTTCAATAAGGCCAATAGCTCCTGGAAACAACGCAAGAATTGGTAAAGGGGGAGGGGGCTCTGTTTCCATACAGAAAGAACTGAGTTATCTAACAATAAACATTACAACATCTTCCCGCCTCACACCTGCTGCCAAGAGTGAAAGTGTACAAAATTAGAAATAAAACTATTGCAACTTTTGTTTTTCACCAAACGTGTCTTTTCTCAGCTCCCGAGAGTAACCGTGATTTGATCCTGCTCACTCATCGGATCATCACACAGGGCAAATTCACCTGGGTTACTGCCCCTTTACCTGGAGAGTCAGGTGAGCTCTCTGCCCCTTTCCCACCCTGGCTGTTCAGAACTCTGCTTGGAGGAGACAGTAGCAAGTGCTAACGGATCAATATAATTAGTAACTAGAAAGCTAATACAGTAACACAGGGTCCCAGCCATGGCAGATGACAAGAGAATGGCAGACAGTCACCTGCTACAGCATAATCCTTGGCATTATAGTAGTTTTCTCTTCCCTTCTCCTCCCTTGAAGCTGATATCTCTTTTGATGGGGTATAGTTCATGGGCACCAGCAATCCTCCAGGAACTAGGCCAAGGGACCATTCTTCAAATGCAAGCCTAGACAGTGAGCGTTGGCAGACTATTCGACTGGGGGCAGTTAAGGGCATGTTGCCCTTAACCATTGTCCACTATCCAGAATTTCCTAGATTCCAGAACAGTCCCAGCGGATTGGAAGGTAGCAAATGTAGCACCGCTATTCAAGAAAGGAGGGAGGGAGAAAACAGGGAACTACAGGCCAATTAGCCTGACATCAGTTGTCGGGAAAATGTTGGAATCCATTATTAAGGAAGTGGTAACAGGGCACTAAGAAAATCATAGTATGATTAGGCAGAGTCAACATTGTTTTATGAAGGGGAAATCGTGTTTGCCAAATTTATTAGTGTTTTTTTTTAGGGTAGATAAAGGGGAACCAGTAGATGTAGTATATTTGGATTTGATAAGGCATTTGGTAAAGTGTCACATAAAAGGTCATTATGCAAGATAAGGTCTCATGGGGTTGGGGGTTATATATTAGCATGGATAGAGGATTGGTTAACAGGCATAAAATAGAGTGGGGATAAACAGGTCATTTCAGGTTGGCAGGCTGTAACTAGTGAGGTGCTGCAAGGATCAGTGCTGGGGCCTCAGCTATTTACAATCTAAATTAATGACTTAGATGAAGGGACTGGGTGTAATGTATCAAGTTTGCCAACGATACAAAGCTAGGTGGGATATGGAGATCAGGCGGGAAAGTGGCAATGAGGTCGAAGATCAGCCATGATCTTATTGAATGGAATAGCATGCTTGAGGGGCCGTAAGGCCGACTCCTGCTCCTATTTCTTATGTTCTTAAGCATGGCTTACTGATAGCATCAGGTGCAGGAATCCTGTTTAATTTTACCTTTACCTAACCTGGGGCAGTGAGACTAACTGTAGTGCCCTTATCACTGCCCCTGCATCTAATTCAATATAGACTGGAGATGAAACCTGGGGCCTTCTTTGCCCTGTGGCTCAGAACCACACTGGGCACTGCAATTACCTTCCGAATCCGATCAGTCTGAATCTTTCCATTTATTACAGCAATCCTCACTCAGCCAGTCACCTACCTTAGGTGAATACTTTTCTGCAACATTTTGTTCAGTGCTTCCACTCCCTGGAAATTTCTCCTTCCTGTCACAGGACCCGGGGGACTCTTTTCCATCCTCCATTTTGACTTCCGTAGGCCTGTCCGCACAGTGAGGCAATGGTGAGCTTTTAATGGAGTCTGTTTTCTGCTGGTCTACAACCAAAGAGGTGATAGTTAAAAAAAATGATGTCCTAAAAGCAGTTAACAAACTCTTTCTAAATGTCTGATATTGACTGGTCTGGTACGAATTACAGGGCGTTGTAAGTTTGGGGTCGCTTCAGATATTCATGGGTTCAGCAGCGCTGGTCATGACTGTAAGCGGTCCCTGGATCTTATATTTAGGAGTGTGCCTATACTGCCCAGTATCTAATTATATAGTAGCATATCCCAAGGGTCTAACAAGAGGACCCCATTGGTGATATGGAAGGCAGAAATATCCAGTTTATATTCTGGCCAAGTGCAAGTGGGGGCACATATCAATAGGTCATATATACACCAGAGGGGAAAATTGTAGTTTGCTATCTATTGTGATATGATGATGATTCTAGAATATTTTGAGGTAAGTGTGGAGAAGTGACTTGAAAAATAAGAGGGACTTAAAAAATAAAAGGGACTGAAGACTAACAAATCTCTTGGGCCGATAGCATATATCCGAGGGAAACCAGGGAGTGTTGGCCGCAGTAAAAATGGGGACAAATTGGACCCTTGTCCAACAGCGTCACATCAATACTGGGTAAAATAATTGAACTATAGTGATGTTGAGCACTACAGACGAGCCTGATTTGATGTACACAAATATGAACGCAATGTACAGTTCTCCCCCACCTTTCCTGCATGCTGACCCGTTTCTCTCCCCCACCTCTCCTGCATGCTGACCCTAGTATCTTTCTGCTCACCTCTGCTGAAGGTGACCCCAGTATCTTTCTGCTCACCTCTGCTGAAGGTGATGACCCCAGTATCTTTCTGCTCACCTCTGCTGAAGGTGATGACCCTAGTTTCTTTCTCTCTAACTCTGCTGAAGGTGATGACCCCAGTTTCTTTCTGCTCACCTCTGCTGAAGGTGATGACCCCAGTATCTTTCTGCTCACCTCTGCTGAAGGTGATGACCCCAGTATCTTTCTGCTCACCTCTGCTGAAGGTGATGACCCCAGTATCTTTCTGCTCACCTCTGCTGAAGGTGATGACCCCAGTTTCTTTCTGCTCACCTCTGCTGAAGGTGATGACCCCAGTTTCTTTCTCTCTAACTCTGCTGAAGGTGATGACCCCAGTTTCTTTCTGCTCACCTCTGCTGAAGGTAATGACCCGTTTCTTTCTGCTCATCTCTGCTGAAGGTGATGACCCCAGTATCTTTCTCTCTAACTCTGCTGAAGGTGATGACCCCAGTTTCTTTCTGCTCACCTCTGCTGAAGGTGATGACCCCAGTTTCTTTCTGCTCACCTCTGCTGAAGGTGATGACCCCAGTTTCTTTCTCTCTAACTCCGCTGAAGGTGATGACCCCAGTTTCTTTCTGCTCACCTCTGCTGAAGGTGATGACCCCAGTTTCTTTCTCTCTAACTCTGCTGAAGGTGATGACCCCAGTTTCTTTCTGCTCACCTCTGCTGAAGGTGATGACCCCAGTATCTTTCTGCTCACCTCTGCTGAAGGTGATGACCCCAGTTTCTTTCTGCTCACCTCTGCTGAAGGTGATGACCCCAGTTTCTTTCTGCTCACCTCTGCTGAAGTTGATGACCCCAGTTTCTTTCTCTCTAACTCTGCTGGAGGTGATGACCCCAGTTTCTTTCTGCTCACCTCTGCTGAAGGTGATGACCCCAGTATCTTTCTGCTCACCTCTGCTGAAGGTGATGACCCCAGTTTCTTTCTGCTCACCTCTGCTGAAGTTGATGACCCCAGTTTCTTTCTCTCTAACTCTGCTGAAGGTGATGACCCCAGTATCTTTCTGCTCACCTCTGCTGAAGGTGATGACCCTAGTTTCTTCTCCCCAACTCTCCTGAAGGTGATGACCCCAATTTCTTTCTCCTCACCTTTCTTTAAGGTGCTGACTCTTGCAGGGGCTCATGGCTCCAGTAATGCCGACAGTCCTTCAGTATCTCACTGAAGTGGCCATTTTTCATGCATCAGTTTAAGTACTCTATGCTTGAAGGCTACCCAAACATAGCTCGATTCAGTTGGTAGTACTTTCGCCTCTTAGTCAGAAGGTTGTGGGTTCAAGCCCCACTCCAGGGTTTAAGCACATAATTCAGGCTGAGAGAGGTGCTGTTTTGGATGAGCCATTTACCTGAGGCCGTCGGCCTTTCGAGGTGGATGTAAATAATCAGAAGGCACTGTTCAAAGAGGAGCAGGGAATTTTCCCCGGGTCTTGGCAAACATCCCTGTTTTAACCAACACAACTGAAAACTGGTCTTTATCTCACCTGCTATTTCTGCCTACATAACAACAGTGAGTACACTTTGAAAGTGCTTCACATCCAATGAATTATTTTTTAGACATCATGAGGATGTGATAAGGTGCTGGATAAATGTACGTTTTTTTCTTTTCTTATAGTTACCATACAACCTGTCCTCACACGTGGGCAGAGGGATAATGAAATGAGACCAAAGAGGTGCTGTAAAATGAGCGGGACTCTGGCTGACTATCTCCCCTCCCTGGACTGGGGACACCGAGACTACTTATTGCTGCCCCTTCTGAGCTCAGCTAACTCATCACAAACCGCAGATTGGGATGTTCCTGGTCTATCTGGGGCAGCTACTCACTGCACCATCAGCGCAGCCCCATTACTGCTGCGTTTCCTACATTACATCAGTGATTACGTTTCAAAAATACTTGATTGGCTGTAAAGCGCTTTGGGACATCCTGAGGTTGTGAAAGGTGCTATAGAAATGCAAGTCTTTCTTTATTTACATCTTTTTCCTTGCAGGACTTCACTCTGCCCCCTCAACCTCTCATCATTTAGCTCCTACCTGTGATTCCGAGGGTCTGCAGCATTCCTTCATCTCCCAGGTGTAACAGGTTCGTGCTAACAACCGGCCCAAGGTCACGCACTGCTCGGTTGTAGCGCATGCAATCCACTCGGGACAGACTTTCCTCCTCCCCAAACAGCACTTTGGAGATGTGAGAGGTGACTGGGCTCGAGGGGCGGGTGGGGTTGGCTGAACGGATGGGGGAGCGGAGCGGAGAGTTGAAAGCGCTCCCAATCTCCGAGGCGGTGTCCGTGCTCTCATTGCTGGGGGTCGGAGAAGGCTGGGAATGGGCGGGAACGCCACCGCCAATGGTTTTTATGGAAAGGGGAATAGACAAGTCCTTCTGGGATTCCTTTAGCTTCTCAGTCAGCACGTTGATAGTGTTGGGCTGCAGAAGGGAAAGCTGCTCGCTGGCTCGTTGCTCCTGTAACAGATGGTTCTTCTTTTTATACCTTCACACAAAGAGAAAAAATAAACTGATGCTGAGGCAACGCAGGAAGTATCTTTTCATATTACACTTATATACACAACATACACAATAACCTGGTTCGATTGGAACTACACCAACAATTAACAAAGAGGTGTGTGTGTGTGTGTGTGGCCATGTAGGTATTAAGACAAAGCTATGCCATGGGTCCCCTAATAGTGGATAAATTACTGGCTGGTGTGATACTGACCCTTACAGAGGGTCCCAGGTTTGACCCCTGACCTGTGCTGAGCAACAGTTGTCCTCGATGCCCACAGGCCAGGAAGGCAGTCAGGTTTCTCGCCTCTAATGTCTAACCTGTGACAGTCTGCTGCACATGTGGACATTGGCTGTGAACAGATTGGGGCTTGGCTGTAATATCCGCCAAGTTGAATAGCCTGCCAACACTCATTATCCAGGCAATTACACATTATGGTATTCCAGGGTAGGAGACATTTTGTACAATTGTACCCTAGCAAGAGTCGTTGCCTTCAGGAGTGCAGGGGAGAAAAATCGACGTGGGCCTATGTCCTGGAACTGGGTGAGGCTCTGCTAGCTCACTAAATATAGGCAACATAGGTCCATGCATGAACATAGCTGGTGAGTGTCAGCAGGCAATTTGACTGTGAGGGGGACATCATAGCCAAGCCCATCCTTTTGTTAACATGCCATTCACATGTGGATTTTCCAGCAGGGGTCACTGAATAGCAATTAGGAGTGGGAACCCTGGCTGACTTTTCTCATCCTTAACCCAGACCAACTGCAGCAGCTTGGCTGAGATCAGCTAACGCTACACAGACCTAGGATTAAACCTGGGATCTCCTTGCTCTACGCGGTTCAGTTCTACCCCAAGCTGGTGTACTTACCAACCGAGTCAATGGGGGAAGTTTGGGGCATTTTAGATAATGACTGTAGTATAATTGACCAGACTACAAGAGGGGAAAGGATATATCAGCACCACTAATTCATAGCACAGAACAGTCTTTAGAACCACCGTTTTGTCCCCCTGGTTTCTTCACTTCTGAAGGTGTTGACTCCTTGCTCCTGTACCAACAGATCATGGATACATTTCAGAAGCTGAATGCGCTCTGGACTGACCTGATAGCTGTGTTGGTATTCTGACAATCTTCCTCCTCTTCCTCATCGTACTCATCATCATTGTCCGAGTAACGGTGGTGCTGGGGAATGGGCAGTCGGCCATGACCAACACCAGACGCAAGGTCTTCCTCTTCCTGTGGGGAGGCAACAACACGTGATAACACACTGACCTGGCTACCAAGCTGAATCCCCCAGCCTCATTCACACTGGATTTAGACAGCTAATCTGGCAAGATGGGGCTCATTTGTAAATAGCTTACTCGGTCCATGTGCTACAAGCCTATGTTACCAATGCCTCATACTTGGGTGTCAGCCGTGGCTCAGTGGGTAACACTGAGTCAGAAAGTCATGGGCTCAAGCTCCACTTTAGATACTTAAGCACAAAATCTAGGCTGACACTGCAGTATTATACTGGTGGAGTGCTGCACTATCGGAGGTGCCGCCTTTCAAATAAGGCATTAAACTGAGGCCTCGTCTGCCTTCTCACGTGGATGTAAAAGATCCCATGGCATTATTTTGACGATGAGCAGGCAAATTCTCCCTGGAGTCTGCTAATATTTATTCCTCAACCAACATTATCTCCCCGGCACTCCTGAAACCACCTTTTTCCACTAAAACACAGATTATAAACGGTCGTTATCACATTGCTGTTTGTGGGAGCTTGCTGTGCGCAAATTGGCTGCCGGGTTTCCCACATTCCAACAGTGACTACAATTCAAAAGTAATTCATTGGCTGTAAAGCGCTTGGGGACATTTCTGAGGTTGTGAAAGGCGCTATAGAAATGCAAGTTCCTTCTTTTGGTCACATTACCCAGGTGTGTTCCTTAAAGGAATTTACGCCCGAGGCTGCCCTCCACTCCACACACCCACCCCCCCACCCCCAAACCTATCTCATTCAATTGGAGAATGGTTTTCAATTCTCCACCTGGAGGAATCATCATGGACACCCAAGGAATCATCGAGAGCAGTGAATAAACACCCAACATCGAAACTAATGAAAGCTAAAACAGCAAAACAGGAACACAGGTTCTGATCATGACAGGGTTGAAAGGCAATTAGGAACAGATATGATGGGAGCTTTGCATGTGGAGGTTAAACTTTATAAGAATGAGGGAAACTAAGGTAAGCAATAGCGCACGGTTCTTGGCAGTGCTTGCAGTTTACCAAATGTACCAACACTTTACAAAGTTGGGACGAACCTTGCAAACTAATTATTTCAGTCACTGAAGCCTTTGTGATCATTCCCCAGTTTTCTTCTCCACTGATGTAGCTGACTCTAGCTGTGGTAAAGTTCTGTGGTACTAGACACCCTGCAATACTTCACCCACAGGATGTTCTTCCTGTGTAAACACAGAATCCTAATCCTGCACTCAGACACACTCTCATTGCAGGATTGGATAGCGATCCCAGTTGATTCTTGCTCCCCTAACCCGGAAACACGGAGACCAATTGCAGCACCCCAAACTGCTGCCCTGGCTGAAACCAGCCAACTCACGCAGACCTGGGAAGCAGCACGAGACCTTCTGGACCCCCTGGGTGGTGCAGCTACCCACTAAATCCACTGGGGGAGCTGCCACCTTCTTGCAGTGGGGAAAGAATTAAACTGACATCGCTGGCAGTTTCACTGAATGGTGTAATATAATAAAGACAATAATCTAATAGGCCTTTTGCAGTAGTAAGCTTTTTCCAAGTTGCTGAGCTGGCAGTTGAGATAACCTAGCCGGACATGGAACCATAAGAGGCCTAAGAGGATGTAAGTTCTGTTCTGGCAGGAAAGTAAAACAATGAAAGAGGCCTAGAGAGGCAGGAAAGGAGGACAATGAGTACCCCATTTGGCATAAATAGAGGTCATAGGTGCAACAACAGCTTGAGAGATAACGGACATATACTTCTCAGATAATAAAGGCGGTACTTTAATGTAATGTGGCACAGGCAACCAATCAGTGAAGATGCATGTGGGCCGGGATCCAATCGGGTGGCAGGAATGAATTGTGCATGAGATGGCCATGTGTATTGTAATGTATAAGAGTGTAGTGTTTGCTTTGGCAATTTGGAAAGGTCTGGCTAAGACAGAGCAGACTGTTTCCCTACCGGTGCAATAAAGACAACTTGACTATCGATCTAAAACCTTGTGTCGAGTGTTGGTTTAAAATACTCCACAACATTCTAAATGAGTACAACAAATTCACGGGATGTGGGTGTCGCTAGCAAGGCCAGCATTTATTGCCCATCCCTAACTGTCCTTGAGAAGGTGGTGGTGAGCCACCTTTACAACAGAGTGACTTTCTAGGCCATTTCAGAGGGCAGTTAAGAGTCAACCACATTGCTGTGGGTCTGGAGTCACATATAGACCAGACATGGTACGGGCGGCAGATTTCCTTCCCTAAAGGACATTAGTGAATCAGCTAAACTGATACTAGCTTTAAATTCCAGATTTATTTCATTAATTGAATTTAAATTCCCCAGCTTTGTGTACATACACCACCAGGTCTCTGTTCCTGTACCCCCTTTAAAATTGTATAATTTAGTTTTTATTGCTTCTCCTCATTCTTCCAACCAAAATGTGTCACTTCACACTTCTCTGCGTTAAATTTCATGTGCCATGTGTCTGCCCATTTCACCAGTCTGTCTATGTCCTCCTGAAGTCTGTTACTATCTGCTTCATTGTTTACTTCATTTCCAAGCTTCATATCATCTACAAACTTTGATATTATGCCCTGTATACCCAAGTCCAGGTCATGAACATACATCAAAAAGAGCAGTGGTCCTATTACCGACCCCTGGGGAACATCTCCCTCTAGTCTGAAAAACTGTTCACCACTACTCTCTGCTTTCTGTCCCTTAGCCAATTTTGTATTCATGCTGCCACTGTCGCTTCCATCCCATGAGCTTTCATTTTATTAACAAGTCTATTATGTGGTACTTTGTCAAATGCCTTTTGAAAGTCCACATACACATCAACGGCACAACCCTAATCAACCCTCTGCGTTACTTCATCAAAGAGCTCAGTCAAGTTCGTCAAACATGATTTGCCGTTAACAAATCTGTGCTGACTTTCATTTATTAGCCCATACTTTCCAAATGCCAATTAATTTTGTCCTGGTTTATTGTCTCTAAAAGTTTCCCCGCCACCGATGGTAAACTGACTGACCTGTAGTTGCCGGGTTTAACCCCTATCCCCTTTTTAAACAGGGATGTAACACTTGCACCCTCTGAATGAGAATAAATCTCTCTGCTGTTAATAAGACTGTGTTAATGACAGTTTCAGTCTAGTGCCACTTGACTTGAGAAGACAAGACCAACCCAAACTGCCATGTGTGAACAGGAGGTTTTTCCACTCTCTCCCCTGCTGCATGCCTTTTCAGCTTCCAAATGACTAAATCCTTCTCTTGCCCCAATCTGTGAGAAACAGTCTCTATACTGCACAAAGCCAATTTGTCTTTGAAACCATGTTCACCCATATTTAGGACAATTACCTAAAGCCGGATCAGGGTGTCAATATCACCATTATAGTCCATGTTCGAGATGTTTTGGTGAATGTCACACTGCACTGTCTTATTTTTAACAGCAAGGTGTCCCATACTGTTCGAAGCAAGCCCACTAAACACCTTTTTCTTCCTCACATGATTTGTGAGCGCCTCTAATCAGCAGAATCATCGAATCAAACAGCACAGAAAAAGGCCATTCAGCCCACTGTGCCTGTGCCAGCTCTTTGAAAGAGCTATCCAATTAATCCCACTCCCCTGCTCTTTCCCCATAGCCCGCAATTAGTCATTCAGTTATTGAAGCAGCAGCTGGTCTCTGCAGTCCTGCTAAGTTCATTGTGGGTTTATCCTGTTAGTGTGATCTGTGTTATTGAAATGTTCAGATAGATCTGAACATAGATCATTTGAAGTATGGGTACAGTAGCATAGTGGTTATGTTACTGGACTAGTAATCCAGAGGCCTGGACTAATTATCTGGAGACACGAGTTCAAATCCCACCACGGCAGCTGGGGAATTTAAATTCAGTTAATTAACCATGAAACTACCGACCAGATTGTCGTAAAAACCCATCTGGTTCACTAACTAGGGAAGGAAATCTGCCGTCCTTGCCTGGACTGGCCTATATGTGACTCCAGACTGCCCTCTGAAATGGCCTAGCAAGCAACTCAGTTGTAACAAACCGCTATGAAAAGCAGTAAGAATAAAAAAAAACAGACCGACCACCCGGCATCAGACACGAAAACTGCACACCCAGCCCAGTCAACCCTGCAAAGTCCTTCTCACTAACATCTAGGGGCTTGTGCCAAAATTGGGAGAGCTGTCCCAAAGACTAGTTAAGCAACAGCCTGACATAGTCATACTCACAGAATCATATCTTTCAGCCAATGTCCCAGAGTCTTCCATCACCATCACTGAGTAAGTCCTGTCCCACCACGGGTGGCAGCACAGTGGTATACAGTCGGGAAGGAGTGGCCCTGGGAGTCCTCAACATTGACTCCAGACCCCAAGAAGTCTCATGGCTTTAGGTCAAGCATGGGCAAGGAAACCTCCTGCTGATTACCAACTACTGCCACCCCTCAGCTGATGAATCAGAAGACCACTTGGAAGAAGCACTGAGGGCAGCAAGGGCACAGAATTTACCCTGGGTGGGGGACGTCAACGTCCATCACCAAGAGTGGCTCGGTAGCACCACTGCTGGCCAAGTCCTGAAGGACAAAGCTGCCAGACTGGGCCTGCGGCAGGTGGTGGGAGAGCCAACATGAGGGGAAAAACCTACTTGTCCTCACCAATCTACCTGTCGCAGATGCATCTGTCCATGACAGCATTGGTGGCAGTGACCACTGCACAGCCCTTGTGGAGACGAAGTCCCGTCTTCACACTGAGGACACCCTTCATCGTGTTGTATGGTACTACCACTGTGATAAATGGGATAGATTCAGAACAGATCTAGCAGCTCAAAACTAGGCATCCATGAGGTGCTGTGGGCCATCAGCAACAGCAGAATTGTATTCCACCGCAATCTGTAACCTCATGGCCCAGCATATCCCTCACTCTACCATTACCATCAAGCCAGGGGACCAACCCTGGCTCAATAAGGAGTGTAGAAGAGCATGCCAGGAGCAGCACCAGGCGTACCTAAATATGAGGTGCCAACCTGGGGAAGCTGCAACACAGGACTACATGCATGCTAAACAGCGGAAGCAGCATGCTATAGACAGAGCTAAGCGGTCCCACAACCAATGGATCGGATCAAAGCTTATCCAGGACAATTAAACAACTAATGAGAGGAGGAGGCTCCATGAATATCTCCATTCTCAATTATGGCGGAGCCCAACACGCGAGTGCAAAAGATGAGGCTGAAGCGTTTGCAACCATCTTCAGCCAGAAGTGCCGAGTGGATGATCCATATCAGCCTCCTCCTGAGGTCCCCACCATCACACAAGCCAGTCTTCAACCAATTCGATTCACTCCACGTGATAACAAGAAACGGCTGAGCACGCTGGTAACAGCAAAGGCTGTCGTGCTGAAGACTTGTGCTCCAGAACTAGCCGCGCCTCTAGCCAAGCTGTTCCAGTACAGCTACAACACTGGCATCTACCCGACAATGTGTAAAACTGCCCAGGTATGTCCCATCCCCAAAAAGCAGAACAAATCCAATCAGGCCAATTACCGGCCCCATCAGTCTACTCTCAATCATCAGCAAAGTGATGGAAGGTGTCGTCGACAGTGCTATCAAGCGTCACTTACTCACCAACAACCTGCTCACCGATGCGCAGTTTGGGTTCCGCCAGGACCACTCAGCTCCAGACCTTATTACAGACTTGGTCCAAACATGGACAAAAGAGCTGAATTCCAGAGGTGAGGTGAGAGTGACTGCCCTTGACATCAAGGCAGCATTTGTCCGAGTGTGGCATCAAGGAACCCTAATAAAACTGTAGTCAATGGAAATTAGGGGGAAAACTCTCCATTGGCTGCAGTCATACCTAGCACAAAGGAAGATGGTTGTGGTTGTTGGAGGTCAATAATCTCAGCCCCAGGACATCGCTGCAGGAGTTCCTCAGGGCAGTGTCCTAGGCCCAACCATATTCAGCTGCTTCATCAATGACCTTCCCTCCATCATAAGGTCAGAAGTGGGGATGTTCGCTGCCGATTGTACAGTGTCGAGTTCTATTCGCAACTCCTCAGATAATGAAGCAGGCCATGCCCGTATGCAACAAGACCTGGATGACGTTCAGGCTTGGGCTGATGTGTGGCGTGAATGTTACCTGCCACTTAAGTGCCAGGCAATGGCTATCTCCAACAAACAAGCGTCTAACCACCTCCCCTTGACATTCAACGGCATTACCATCGCCAAATCCCCCACTATCAACATCCTGGGGGGTCACCATTGACCAGAAACTTAACTGGACCAGCCACATAAATACTGTGGCAACAAGAGCAGGTCAGAGATTAGGTATTCTGTGGAAAGTGTCTCACCTCCTCACTCCCCAAAGGATTTCCACCATCTACAAGGCACAAGTCAGGAGTATAATGGAATACTCTCCACTTGCCTGGATGAGTGCAGCTCCAACATCACTGAAGAAGCTCGACATCATCCAGGACAAAGCAGCCCGCTTGATTGGCACCTCATCCAACATCTCAAACATTCACTCCCTCCACCACTGGCGTACCGTGGCTGCAGTGTGTACCATCTACAAGATGCACTGCAGCAACTCGCCAAGGCTTCTTCGGCAGCACCTCTCAAACCTTCGACCTCTACCACCTAGAAGAACAAGGGCAGCAGGTGAATGGGAACACCATCACCTGCAAGTTCCCCTCCAAGTTACACACCATCCTGACTTGGAAATATATCGCCGACCCTTCATCGTCGCTGGATCAAAATCCTGGAACTCCCTCCATAACAGCACTGTGGGAGTACATTCACTACACGAACTGCAGCGGTTCAAGAAGGCAGCTCATCACCACCTTCTCAAGGGCAATTAGGGATGGGCAATAAATGCTGGCCTTGCCAGCAATGCCCACAGCCTATGAACGATAAAAAAAAAGGCATAAGAGTACAAAAGCAAGGATGTTATGCTAAACCTTTATAAAAAAAACTGGTTAGGCCTCAGCTGGAGTATTGTGCTGAATTCTGGGCACCACTTTTTAGGAAGGATGTCAAGGCCTTAGAGAGGGTGCAGAAGAAATTTACTTGGGTGGTACCAGGGATGAAGGACTTCAGTTATGTGGAGACTGGAGAAGCTGGGGTTGTTTTCCTTAGAGCAGAGACGGTTCAGAGGAGATTTGATTGAGGTGTTCAAAATCATGAATGGTTTTAAGAGAGTAAATAAGGAGAAACTGTTTCCAGTGGCAGAAGGGTCGGTAACCAGAGGACACAGATTTAAGGTGATTGGCAAAAGAACCAGAGGCGACATGAGGAAACTGTTTTTTTTAAAAACACTGAGTTGTCATGATCTGGAATGCACTGCCTGAAAGGGTGGTGGAAGCAGATTCAATAGTAACTTGGCCAAGGAGAAACAAACCTTGCCTCAGCCTCAACAGGTGATCTGTAACTATCCAGCTGTCATGGCATCCATCAGAGTCTGCATCAAAATTTGGGTGGTAGCCAGTGAGAACGCTGCCCTTTCACTGTCAGACCTGGGCCTGAATCCAGAGCACACTGGTGAGATGACAGTGATGTGAGTTTGCGCTGTATCAGCCTACTTCTGAATGAGCATGACCCTACAGCACATAGCTGATAGTCTCAGTCACAAAGGATAATGGGTGTAGAATGCTCATATGCTGCACTGATGCAGGAGAAGTGTTCTGCTTAGCTTGGGGTTATGGTACACTGATTGGTTAAATGCAGAGTAAAGGTACCTCTATAGTGCCCAATGTTATAACTCTCATGGGAGCACTCAATCCTGACACTGGGTGAAAAATGTTCCATCCCCAGGCACAGACATCTCTCAGGTTGATCAACACAAAACCCTCTTCTTAAAACATTTTTGGAAGTCTGTAAATGAAGTAATTCAGTTACGAGCTCTGAAGTTTGCTCAATAATGTTAGTTTAATCTGCTCACTGACAAGAGAGGAAGGGAAGTGACTACCTGCATTGGCGACTTAGCATAGTTGTGGTTATCAAGGAAAACGGGAAGGCGTTGGATGACGGGGCTGGGGACAGACGTGGGTCCATTCGTACTGGACACTACAGTTTTGGTTGGAGGTTTTGGTTTGCTCGATGGGCTGGATGTACAAGCTGGCTGAGTTTGAGGCATGGCGACTTCACTGGATCCTGAAACAAAGAAAGAAGCTGGTTTATTATTATGCAACATCCCTGTGCCCATATGGGAAATATTTCAGTTTGCCCATTATTTCAACAATTATAGTACATGAGATGGGCCACAAGAAGCCTGGCCCCCAATGAGCAGACAGTAGGTATTGGCCTGGAGAACCCTGTGGCCTGTGTTCAAGGACTGTGTGGGCACCAGCACAACGTTCAAGGACTGTGTGGGCACCAGCACAACGTTCAAGGACTGCGTGGGCACCAGCACAACGTTCAAGGACTGCGTGGGCACCAGCACAACGTTCAAGGACTGCGTGGGCACCAGCACAACGTTCAAGGACTGCGTGGGCACCAGCACAACGTACAAGGACTGTGTGGGCACCAGCACAACGTACAAGGACTGTGTGGGCACCAGCACAACGTACAAGGACTGCGTGGGCACCAGCACAACGTACAAGGACTGCGTGGGCACCAGCACAGCGTACAAGGACTGCGTGGGCACCAGCACAACGTACAAGGACTGCGTGGGCACCAGCACAACGTACAAGGACTGCGTGGGCACCAGCACAACGTACAAGGACTGCGTGGGCACCAGCACAACGTACAAGGACTGCGTGGGCACCAGCACAACGTACAAGGACTGCGTGGGCACCAGCACAACGTACAAGGACTGCGTGGGCACCAGCACAACGTACAAGGACTGCGTGGGCACCAGCACAACGTACAAGGACTGCGTGGGCACCAGCACAACGTACAAGGACTGCGTGGGCACCAGCACAACGTACAAGGACTGCGTGGGCACCAGCACAACGTACAAGGACTGCGTGGGCACCAGCACAACGTACAAGGACTGCGTGGGCACCAGCACAACGTACAAGGACTGCGTGGGCACCAGCACAACGTACAAGGGCTGTGTGGGCACCAGCACAATGTACAAGGACTGTGTATAAGGAGTCCAATGAACCATGGATGGTGGAGTTAAGGATAAGATTAGGGATGGCAGAGGAGGCAAATTAAATGAATGACCAGTTAATCTGTTTTGGTGGTATTGGTTGAGCGAGGAATGTTGGCCTGGAGATCCATTGATCTTCGCTGAATAATGCCAGGGGAACTTTCACATCCACCTGAACAAGCAAATGGGGACCTCAGCTTAACATCTCATCCAAAAGACAGCACCTCTGTCAATGGAGATTCTGTGCTCAAGTCCATGAGCCTCTGACTCAGAAGTGACAGTGCGAATAACTGAGACAGGCTGAGATGCAAACATTTCAGACCAGAACAGAAAGGGCAGCAGGATGGGGAGAGACACTGGTGGGAACACCATGTACGTAAGTGCAAATAGCGCCATCTGCTCTATATGTGTCGCAATGCAAATATTAATCACCACTACCACCCCAGAAAATCGGAATTGTTCTTGTAGAAATGTGCAGGGAATGAGTTAGTGACTAAGTGATTGTACCATTCACCGGTGTGCTCTGTATAGTGATTTAACACTTACCACTGTGCAGGGTATCCTGTACAGGGTGTGCCTTGTTGCCCTCCGGTTCAGGTGCAGGCTTGTTCAAGGCTTGCTTCGCCTCCTCCATGGCTTGAGTTTCCTGGGGTTTCTGCGTCTGGATCAACTCTGGCTGGGTGACACGGATCAGCTAAAAGAAGTGAGAAGGTCCAGGTCAAAGAGTTACTGCGATAGAATACATCCTTTAGTGTACAAAAACAGCCCGTGGAGTTGGTAGAAATCCAACCAAGGCAGAAAGGCTATTTAGGACGTAAAATGAAAATGAATCTGGGATACATTAAGGAATGGAAGTCTACAAATAGTTCACACTCATGCAGCAAGGTGGTATCCTTTAAAGCAGGGAGGGGTACTTATTACACCACCCTAGGGCCAACTGCGGCACTTGCAAGCCTCCACTGCAGCCCTCAGTCTAGTGTGGATGAGGGCTACTGAACAAGTAACTTGTTGGGAGCCCTATAGCTTGGATGAGAAAACTAAGTTGTCCATGGAGTTTGGAGGAATAAAGCACAGAGCCCAGTAAGAGTGTTACCGGGTGAGGCTATTTAAATCTACTGGCACAAATACATTAAAATTTTCTGAGTCTCATGACAGCATACCATGTTTCTAAAGAGGCAACAATCCATTAATAATGAACTTGCATTTAAACAGCGCCTCATCATATCTTCCCTAACAGGATATCCGAACGCTTTCTAACTAATTAGTTTTGAAGTGCAGTCAGTGTTGTTATGTAGGAAACGCAGAAGCCAATGTATGCATAGCAAGATCCCACAACAGCAAATGAATGAACAATGCTAGTTGAAGGAGGTATGTTGGCCGGGACACTGGGAGAAATCCCAGCTCTTTTTCGAACAATGCCACTGGCTCTTTCCCGTCCACCTGAGCAGGCAGACGGTTCCTCAGTTTAATGTCTGAGCTGAAATGCAGCACGCCCTCCATACAGAGCTGAAGTGGCAGTCTAGACGATGTGCCGAGGTCCACAGTGGAGCTTGTATGAAAAAGTAATCATTCCCACTGTATTAAAGCAGAAGCAGGAAATTCCCCAGTATGTCTGTACTTGTTGGCGTGCCCAGAATCCAAAGGAGGAAAGGCACGTGGTGGAAGCTGAAAGACTGAAATTACATATTTTCAGATTTACTGAGGTACCAGGTTGGTATTCCTGTGCAAATGGTTGCGGAACTTAAAACCACCCTTCCCTTTCACACGAATAATGATGGACAGGAAAAGACCCTCTGGTCCATCCAGCCTGTCCCACACAGTTGTGATACCGTATGGATCACAATGTATAAACTCTCCACCCCACCCAAAACCATGTGATCTCCTGGGAGAGGTGTAAAACCTGATACAAACCCAGGCCAATATGGGGAGAAAAAAAATCTGGGAAATTCCTCTCCGACCCCTCTGGGCAATCAAAACTAGTCCGGTGGGGGGGGGGGGGGGGATTACTTTGGTCCTGATAATTCCTTGCAGTACCTACCTTTTGTAATAGGTCAACTCTGCTCCAGCCAGAAACCGGTCCAGCTCTCTCTTGAAGGAATTCAGTGAATCAGCATTCACTACATGAGCCAGCAGCCTGTTCCAGAGGTCCACTATTCTCTGTCAATTGAACCACCTCCTGACATCTAACCTAGATTTGGTCTTGTATAACTTAATATTGTGACCTCTGGTCCTTCCTAACATGCAATTGGAACAAAGAGCCAAGGTTCATGACCTGATTCAGACAATACCTGCTGTAGGGCCTCCAGCACCGTCTGCCGGTTCATTTTCAGAAGGCTCAATTTCGTCTCGTACTTCATCCTTCGATCCGGCACCACCGCCATTAGGTTGAAACGGATATCGTGGTAAGGTTCTCTGGGACAAAAAAAAAATTACATTGGCAACGCAAAATAAAATAATGAAACAGCTCACTCCACTTAACGTTTGAACTCAAACTCTCACATGGGCACAGAGCTGCAACTGCTGCCCGGCACTGAAGAGTAACAGCTGCCATCAATAACTTGTGAAAAAAATCAATGGCTCAGTTGGTAGTTGCCCAATGTCGTACTGAGGACACTAAAGACCCCGAAGGTTAGAGGTTGCATCCTTGGTCTGTGTTGATCTCAGATGGAATGGTGGCAAGGGCACCATATTTAGCCTCAGCACACTGAGCTAGGAAGTGGGGAAGCAAAGAAAAGATCAGCTAGGATTCCTGCTCTTGATCTTCATCAGCAATAAAGGTAATAACGGTAGTGTAGTGTTAAGTTACTGGACTAGTAATCGCGAGTTCTAATCCAGAATTTGAATTCAGTTTAAAAAAGAGTTGGTATCAGTAAAAATGCCCATGAAGCTGTCGGACTGTCGCAAGAACCCAACTGGTTCATGAATGTCCTTTAGGGAAGGTAACCTGCCATCTAAATATTCCTTTAATACACACTCACCTGGTGAGCTACAAGTTGCATGGTTATGGTAACCAATCTCATTAGCAAGGTGCCAACAATAAAGAAGGGACAACAAATGAGTCAGGGGGCTTTTTAAAATTTCCTGAATAAAAGTGTGTACCGTAGTATAGATCATTACCCAGCTGTAGCCAGTCCTATTCGCTCCATTATAACTCTCCGTGCTTTGTCTGTCCACTCTTCATCCTCACCCCATGGCCCTGGAAATAGAAGAGAACTTTATCCAAAAGCAGCAGACTTCATCAGAAACTTCATAAAATCCACACCAGAGGCTGAAACACTACAGATTCAAATCTTGTTTCAACAAAATACACCTTTTGTTTAAAGAAACCGTGGCGAAGGGCCATGGTGCAGGATGAGATAACGCGAAATGTAGTGATTAGGTAATGCTAAGCTTCTGTTTGAAACACTTGCCGATTGTAGGAGGAAGGGGAGATGGCAGGAGGTGAGCAGTTCCAGAGTTTTGAGATCCTGGGAATGAGCCTTGCTATCAACACAGTAAGGATGTAGGAAGGGGCATCCCTGTTTGGGGAAGTGTAATTAGAGCTTAGGAGGAACACGAGATTAATGCGGAAAGTATTGATAAAATAAAGAGAAAGGGAGGGTACACGATAGGTGTAAAATTCAATTTGCCAAATGCCAAAACAAAGGTTAAAACTAGTGTGATGGAGAGGTAGCTAGCAGGCTTCCTGCTACAAGATGTTACCAGAATATTTGCTCAAGTTAATGCAGGGATTCAGACACTGCTAAAAATTCATGACAATTTGGAAGAGTCCTCATTAAATGTTACTGGAGGTGACAGACTGAATTTTGTTGGCAGTTCATCTCAGCTTCCAGTTATCGAATGCCCTGGTTAAGTATTTATAGAAGACCAACACATGGCAGAAAGCAGGTTTAATTACAGTCTGAGCCAGTATACGGGAAAATGTAACTGTCCATGTGTCACCTCGGTGCTATCCTACCTTAAATATACACGGTATTGTATTATACAAATGAGCCGTCTTACAAATGAACACTTATATTGTAATAAAGTTTGAGTGACTATTGTGCACACACAACAATTTTAAGTTCCACCATAACCTCTCTCCACCCCCGCCCCAACTTTTAAAAGATGGGCTTAAAATGGGTGTAACCAGGCTGAATGAGGTACACCTTCTCCTCCATTAGTCCTCTGATAAGAGTTTATACAATTACAGGGCTCTATGCATTCATTTAAGTGGGGCTAGTGTACTGGGATGATGTATATTACGAGCATTCTCTGGCAGCATGTATGCTCAGCGTGTGTGCTCCATGGCACAGAAAGTTTGCTGATGACACTAAATTGTGAGGCACAGTAAGTTGTGTAGATGCGAGCAGGAAGTTACAAAGGGACAGAGACAGATTTAGTGAGTGGGAAAAACAGTGGCAGATGGAGTATAATGTGGGCAAGTGTGAGGTCATCCACTTTGGATCAAAGAAAGAATATTGTTTTTAATGGAGAGACTAGAAAATGTCCAAGTACTAAAAGCTAGTAGACAGGTACAAAAGTAATTAAAAAGGCTAATGGAATGTTGGCCTTTATCTCAGAGGCTGGAATACAATGGGGAGGAAGTTATGTTTCAGTTGTGCAGTCTTGGTCAGACCACATCTGGAGCACTGTGTTCAGTTCTGGGCTTGGAGTGGATATAGCGCAAATTCACCAGAATGATACTGGGACTTAGAGGGTTAAATTATGAGGGCAGGTTGCATAAGCTTGGCTTGTATTCCCTCAAGTTTAGAAGGTTGAGGGGTGATCTAATTGAGGTGTTTAAAATGATAAAAGGATTCTATAAGGTAGATGCAGAGAAACTATTTCTTCTGGGGGGAGGGGGGGGGGGGGGCGGAGTCCAGAACTAGAGGGCATAATCTTAAAATTAGAGCTAGGCCATTTAGGTGTGAAATCATGGCGCACTTTTTCACACAAAGGGTAGTGGAAATGTGCAACTCTTCTCCAAAAAGCTGTGGATGCTGGGACAATTGAAATTTTCACGGTTGAGATCGAGGACATCAAGAGATATGGAGCAAAGGTGGGTAAATGGAGTTGAGGTACAGATCAGCCATGATCTAACTGAATGGAACAGGCTTGAGGGGCTGAATGGCCTCCTCCTGTCCCTATGCTGTTGGGCTGCGTGCAGATTTCCTTCAAGACGTTTTCCTTAGTCACTGCTCCCACTAAGTATTTGTCATTTTTTTCCTCCTCAATGTTCTCATCTCATCTCCTGAAAGTAATGCCTCTTGCTGGAGTATGAGTCCATCACCACTGGCTGCTTTCCGATACCTCATCCAAGTGCTGCTCCTCACATGTGAGCCTAGACAACGAGTGTCGATGGACTATTCAACCACAGGGTCAGGGCTGGAAAAAGCGGAGCCAAGCCCTACTGTATCCTCCCCGACATCAACGTTTGCACTTCCAGCAGGGATAGCAATCAGGAGTGGGAACCTTGGCTAATTTTCCTTTCACCCTTACCACCGCTCTGGCTGAAATACAATCACTCAACAGAAGCGAAGGGCCACACCCACGACCTACCTGGTATGTGAGGCTCAGTTCTACAGCGAGCGTTACCAATTGATCCACTGTGGGGAAGTGGTGCAGCAAATACTCAGTGGAGATGGCATGAGGTGGTAAATAATAGGCCCTACTGCCGTTACTGTGGACTGGAATTCCAAGACGCCGCTTACCTCCAGCACTCACATACAACAGCACCAGTGTTAAAGCAGAGGGAAGTCCACAATCTATTCATAGGACATGGAGGATAAAAGATGCCTGGAAGCAGGAGGTCTTGAAAGATGGAAGGGGATAAATGTAAACCCATAATGTGTGACGTAAGCTGAAAGGGGGAATGCGGCCTGTTCAGTTAAACTATCAGGACCAAAAATTCAATTACTAATTGGATATATAAAGGGAGGCCTGCCACCAACTAAAGAAGCTGCAGGTTATGTCTGAACGTTCAATGCAAACTGAAGTGCCTGTCTTATGTTGATGTGCAAGACCAAGCAGAGTGGCTCATACCGTGATCAATGGGATAGGCTTTCAAACCATCCAGTTCAAAGAGGCGGCCTTTAATGGGAACATAACTGACAAAGTGAAAGGCCTCCATGGTCCTCACAGCGCTGATTCCATTCTGTTTCTCCGGAAGGTGCCGTGGCTCTGGCCTAGAGTAAAAAAAGAGATAATAAGCTCAGCTAAGGAGCGTCACGCCATTCTCAAAGCACTTATTCAGCAGGGAACACTATTAAACTATTGGACTCAAGGGAAGGAGAATTATGAGCAGCAGTGGCACTGCAAACGTGCAGAACTTCATGGAGTGGCGGGGACTCAGGCAGGATTCCATCCCCTCCCGTTAATTCCCACTCCCAAGCTGGAATTACACTTGGAGACACTGTGGTAAAGTCAGTCATTTACCTACGCATGGGAGGCAATAACAGAAGGAAGGAGAAGGAAAGAAAGAGAGGATAACTCCCCTGCTCTTATTCGAAATAGTGCCATGAGATCTTTTACATCCACCTGAGCGCGCTGGCAGGGCCTCGGTTTAACGTCTCATCCGAAAGACGGCACCTCCAACAGTGCTGCACTGCCTCAGTACTGCACTGGAGTGTCAGCCGAGATTTTTGTGCTCAAGTCTCTGGAGTGGGACTTGAACCCACAACCTTGTGACTCGGAGGCGAAGTGACAAAGATAAAGTCACTTGGTATAGAGTATTGAACAACTTCTCCTTTGACTCCACTCATTTCCTCCGAATTAAAGGTGTTGCTATAGGAACCCGCATGGGTCCTAGCTATGCTTGCCGACTACGCCAATTGATGTAAGCTACAAGCGGACCAAGTGATATACAAGGTCGACGCTTAGCTACGTACGGATGACAGACTTCGATTGGAGGTTCAAAATGGTCTTTATTCACAGGCCTGGGGAGAACCTTCCGAGACCGCTCTCGGATCCAACTCCACCGAAAGTTTAGTGAGTTACATTCTTATACATAATCTTATCAGTCATATCCTGCCCTAGGGGCGGGTACAAATCTATCAATCATAGTCTCTAGTATTCTATTATATCCATTGCTTCTACCGCGTGACATTTTTACACTTCTCCCCATATTCCGCAGTTAATCATGTTTTTTGCTTGTTTGACTTATTCCAACTCCTCTATTATCATGGCCTTCTTCTTATCTATTCTTGTAGCCTGCTCAGTAACATGTTTTCATAAGATAACAGTTCTTGTTCAATCAGCCTACTGGTCTGAACTATCTCTGCAAAGCACAGATTCTCACCTTGTAACCTGCTCATGTTGTAAGGTAAGCCATTTTGCCTTTTAGACAACCATGTTGTAGCTTCACAAACAAGCGAAGGCCGCCTTGTCACTTAATTCTTATGTATGTTATCTTGTATGCGTGCTATCCTGCCTGGCCGAATAGGCATCCTCCCCAATCTTCCCACGAGCCAGACTCTGCAGCTGGCTTCACAGTTTAATTTCCCATCATCTCAGTACTTGTCTTTAGAGTTTAGCTGGATAAATACAATAAATACAGGCCTATCTACCATTTAACTCAGGGTATGAATTAATTCGCTACCTCCACCCTGTACACTGGTGCTACATTATACATATTCTAACAAACTAAAGTATGATATTAATTTGGTTACTGCAGTGGGATATGTGGAACATTTTTTGTTCCAGTTCTACTCAGGTCCCCTCTCTCACCTCTTTTTCTGGTACATTGATGACTATCGGTGCAGTTTCCGCTCTCACCCTGATCTAGAAAATTTTATTTACTTTGCTTCCAATTTCCACCCTTCCCTCACCGACTCTTCCCTTCCCTTCCTCAACTTCTCTGTCTCCATTTCTGGGGGTAAGCTATCAACAAACATCCAGTATAAGCCCACTGATCCCCACAGCTACCTGGACTACACTTCCTCCCACCCCGCTTCCTGTAAGGATTCTATTCCATTCTCCCAGTCTCTCCGTCTCCGCCGTATCTGTTCTGATGATGTCACCTTCCATATTAGTGCTTCCGATATGACTTCCTTTTTCTACCGTGGTTGACGTGGCCCTCGACTGTGTCCGTTCTATTTCCCGCACTTCTGTCCTCACCTCTTCCCCTCCCTCCTGGAACCATGATAGGGTTCCCCTTGTCCTCACCAGCCTCCACGTTCAACGGATCATCCTCCGCCATTTCCAGCATGATCCCACCATCAAACACATCTTCTCCTCCCCTCCTCTTTCAGCATTCCAAAGGGACCGCTCCCTCCGCAACACCCTGGCCCACTCCTCAATCACCCCCAACACCCCCTTCCCACGGCATCTTCCCGTGCAAGCGCAGGAGATGCAACACCTGCCCTTTTACCTCCACCCTTCCCACTGTCCAGGGTCCCAAACACTCCTTCCAGGTGAAACAGCGATATACTTGTACTTCTTGCAATTTAGTATACTGTATTCGCTGCTCACAATGCGGTCTCCTCTACATTGGGGAGACTAAATGCAGATTGGATGACTGCTTTTCGGAACACCTCCGTTCAGTCCGTAAACGTGACCCCGAGCTTCCGGTCGCCTGTCACTTTAATTCTCCACTCCACTCCCACTCTGACCTCACCATCCTCAGCTTCTTACACTGTTCCAACGAAGCTCAATGCAAGCTTGAGGAACAGCACCTCATCTTTTGATTAGGCACTTTACAGCCTTCTGGACTCATCAAGTTCAACAATTTCAGACCATAACCTCTGCCCTAATTTTTTTTTCTCTCTCACATGGCAGCTGTCGATCATTCTACCATTGCCATTTACACTTCATCTAGAGTCATCTTTTGTTTCTTAACTTGTCCCTTTACCATCTCCTTTTGCCTTGCACCATCATCCCTTTTGTCTCTTAATCTCTCCTGCCTTCTATCCTATCACAGACCTCTTTTGTTCTTTCCTCCCCACCCCCTTTTCCTTGCCCCTACACTTGCTTAAAAACCTGTTCCATCTCCAACTTTTTCTAGTTCTGACGAAGGGTCATCGACCTGAAACGTTAACTCTGTTTCTCTCTCCACAGATGCTGCCTGACCTGCTGAGTATTTCAAGCATTTACAGTACAGTATTTTGCTTTTGTATTCTCGTACTGTTTTGGAATTCTGGCAGGTTTCCCATGGCATTGCTCATGGATGGTCTGGAGCACAGTTTTGATATTCAGCTGCCAATGTTGGTTATGTTTAACCTGCCCTGTACCTTTAAAACCACTGAGATGGCAGGCATTTTTACCATGGAAGGCATCACAGTCAAACCTGATGCTGTCCTCAAACCTTCCCAGCACATGGTCAAGGCCATTTGTAGCACCATTAGCTAAGATCAGGTAATTCAGCACAGACTGGAGATGAACCAGGACCTTCTGCTCTGTACCATGCCGGGCGCTACATTTACAAACAGAGCCATTACACCCCGACAGAACTCTTCCCTAAACCCCTCCACCATGCCACCTCCCTCCGTGCTTTCAAAAGACTCCTGAAAACCCTTCCTTTAGGCCGCGTTAACAGATCCAACCCCTGATTTTCCCTTCACTGTGCCGAGTGCTTCAAGACACCTTTCCAAAAGCGAGGAGTGCGTTTATAAATTTAAGTAGTTGAGCCATGGGGGAAGCCATCTGTTCATAGTTTCTCTCAGATTACAAAACTTGGATGCTTGACTATCAAGTGGCTAGTTTTATTTCATTATCCCGGCTTTTATTGTACGATAAAAAGATAAATGATGTTCCTCAGGTCTCTCTTTTTAAATAGAATGCTTGCATCAGCGCACATTCTTCATACCCCAGACTTTGTTACAGATAGAAAACAATCTTTAAAAAGCTAGAAATTTACCGGCAACTACCGTAACTTGGATTTGCCTATTTAGACTGCTTCCCCACAGTGAGTATTCAGTAGTGGTTTAAAAGGGACAGGCCAGGTTTTATATAGGTGACATTGGCAGCTAAATATCAAAATTGCTCCAGACCGCCCATGAGGAATGCCACAGGAGATTTGCCAGAATTTCTAAATTGTATTTGAACCCTTGATTGTGTCGCATTCCACCAAAGACTGAAAAATAAATCGTACTCCTACCTGGCATGGCTGTTGTGGGCCTTTGCTAACTCCGGAGCGTTACCGATTGCATAGCCTTTACTCTGTGGAGCCAAAATGAATAGTGCTGGTCACTTGTGGGTTAATAATGCAGTAATAACAGCTTCCAGCCCAAGTGTGCCTGACCCTGCTTCATTCACAGTCACATTATGTGTTCTGACGAAGGGTCTTTGACCTGAAACGTTAACTCCGTTTCTCTCTCCACGGATGCTGCCCTGGCCTGCTGAGTTTTTCCAGCGTTTTCTGTTGTTGTTTCGGATTTCCAGCATCCGCAGTATTTTGCTATCACATTATGTGGGCCTCGTGTTGAAAGTCCGACTTGCTCAAACTGTTTGGCCCCTCCTCTGATTCTCCCCTTCTGCTGAAGGCACTGACTCTTGGCTGGGTAACTGTACCAATGCATACCTCACTCAAGTGGCCACTCTGCATGTGAGAGCCTAGACAGGGGATGTCGGCAAGCTCTTTGACAACGGAGCTCGTCGCAGTTGTGTCTGATCCTATCCTCACCTGACACGTGCGTTTTCCAGCACATGGCACTGAATAGCCATCAGAAACAACGGGAAGCCTAGGTTAATTTCCCCACCTCCTTGGTCCATGATGCTGAGGACAACTGTAGCACCTCTAGCACCACCTTGGTTGAGATCAGCTAACTCAAGACAGACCAGTGACTGAAGTTGGTTTGTAAGGCTCAGTACCACACCAGGCGTTCAGAACTGAACAATCAGGGGGCTATTGCTCACACTGATAAAATATCTTGCTTCTAAATAAAATAAATACATTTTTAAAATGGTTTTAAACATTTCCCAAGGGGACAGAGTGTCTAGTGGGGCACTCCGGCTACACGACAGTTGGAACTGAGCTGGAGCATGCCTCCGAGTGCCTGCCCTGGGGACTGGCATTTCTTTCTCAAATTAAATTAAAAACCAACTTTATTTTTTTTTCAGAAATGAAAATGGTCCTATAATCTGCAAAGAGTTATGTAACTATGAGAAGAACATTGCACAGTTAGCCCTAGGCCATTCTTTCATACAATTTAGAACAGCTGAGGTAGATGCTGTAGCTGGTGCAGGGTCTGTGGAGACACAGGAATACACAGAAAGAAAGAACACATTTCACCAAAACAACTGTACCTGTGCTGAACGGTAAAAAAATCTATTTGCAACAAACTCATTCTTTGATTAGCAGATTCAAGGGTTACTCAGTTCTATATTTTGACTCCCCAAATCACTACCAACAACTTAAGAAATCAAAGCAGTTTCAGCCGGAGTGGGATATTCTCACGGTGAACCCGTACCTCTGGGCTGAATCCTTTGGTAAAGTCCTTCATTCGGCTGAGGGTGGGACCCAACTCCACATTGTCGCAATTCAAGAGGACACTGAGCAAAGCATGCGTCGCACACGAGTTCGGGATCAGCTTCGGGACAAGATCGAAAAATGTCATTAAATTACTGAGCACTTGGAGAAACACAAGCTAATCAGGGCCAGTCAGCATAGGTTTATAAAAGACAGGTCATGCTTGGCGAACCTTATAGAATTCTTTAAGGAAATAAAAGAGGGCAGTTAAACAATACAGCGGATGTAGTTTTTATGGATTTGCAAAAAGTATTGGATAAGGTACCTCATAAGAGACTTACGACACATTGAAATATAGGGAATGTGGTCACATGGATAGGAAGATGATTGAAGGGCAAAAAACAAGAGATAGGGTAAAGGATCTTGATATACCTATCAATTCATTCCATGAAAAGCGACGAGTTAAGATAGTAACTATAGGTTTTTATTGGCTAAATAACAGAGCCCACCCTCGTGGGTGATCGGTTCCAACAAGGAAGAATACTAGCCAAGCGGTCACCTTTATACTTGGGCAAGCAGGCGGAGCCATGGGTGGAGTCAGCTGAGGTATGCCTAGGTATAACAGCGTGCGTGGCAAGAGGTAACCTTGTGTAGTGATAACAACAGTGTAAACAGTGATAACAACAGTGTAACAATAGTGAACGGTTGTGAACGGTAACAGTGGTTTACCACATTCACCCCTTGTTTAAAATTGAGTCCGGCGGGGTGAAGTGTACTACCAGTTCGGGTATGTCAGTCTCTCAGGCGGCCTCGTAAGCCTTTCTGATCGGCGCAGCAGCGGCGGTGCAGTATCCGATGTTAATGCTGGTGTCTGCGTGGTCGACGAAGGCTCCTGGGGTTCCGGCATGCCGTCTACAGGAGCTGGATTTGGGGGAGTGGTGGGGGGTAACGGTGGTATCTCAGGGGTGCCCGAGGGTGCGAGGTCTCGCAAGGAGACAGTGTCCTCCCGCCCGTCTGGGTATGCCACATAGGCGTACTGGGGGTTGGCGTGCAGGAGGTCCACCCTCTCGACCAGGGAGTCCGTTTTATGGGCCCTCACGTGCTTCCGCAGCAGGACGGGCCCCGGAGAAGTCAGCCATGTTGGTAACGAGGTTCCCGTAGTCGACTTCCTGGGGAAAACAAACATTCGTTCATGGGGGGTGGCGTTAATGGCAGTGCAAAGCAGTGACCGGATGGAGTGGAGCGCTGCCGGGAGGACTTCCTGCCAGCGAGAGGTTGGGAGGCCCTTAGACTTTAGGGCTAAGAGGACGGCCTTCCAAACTGTCGCGTTTTCTCTTTCCACCTGGCCGTTCCCCCGGGGGTTGTAGCTGGTGGTCCTGCTCGCAGCAGTACCTCTCGCAAGCAGGAACTGGCGAAGTTCCTCGCTCATGAAGGATGCGCCCCGGTCGCTATGTATATAGTTCGGGAACCCGAACAAGGCGAAGAGGTCGTTCAGGCATTTGATGACCGTGGTACTGGTCATGTCTGGGCAGGGGATGGCAAAGGGGAAACGGGAGTACTCGTCAATAATGTTGAGGAAGTACACATTACGGTCAGAGGACGGGAGGGGCCCCTTAAAATCGATGCTCAAGCGCTCAAAGGGGCGGGTGGCCCTGATCAGGCTTGCTCTGTCCGGCCTATAGAAATGCGGTTTGCATTCGGCACAGGTTTGGCAGTTCCTGGTCATGGTCCTGACCTCCTCGATGGAGTAGGGCAGGTTGCGGGCCTTAATGAAGTGGTAAAGTCTGGTGACCCCGGGGTGGCAGAGGTCGTTGTGGAGGGTTCGCAGTCTATCAACTTGCGCGTTGGCGCATGTACTTCGTGATAGAGCATCTGGGGGGTCGTTGAGTTTACCAGACCGGTACAAGATATCGTAATCGTAGGTGGAGAGCTCAATTCTCCACCTCAAGATCTTGTCGTTCTTGATTTTGCCCTTCAGCTTGTTATTAAACATAAAAGCAACCGAACGCTGGTCGGTGAGGAGGGTAAATCGTTTGCCTGCCAGGTAATGCCTCCAGCGTCGTACCGCCTCCACAATCGCCTGGGCCTCCTTCTCGACAGAAGAGTGTCGGATCTCAGGACCCTGGAGGGTCCTTGAGAAGAAGGCCACAGGTCTCCCCGCCTGGTTAAGGGTTGCAGCTAGGGCGAAGTCGGATGCATCGCTTTCCACTTGGAAAGGGATGGACTCATCCACTGCGTGCATTGTGGCCTTCGCAATGTCTCCTTTTATGAGGGAGAAGGCTGCGCCTGCTTCTGCTGTCAGGGGGAAGGAGGTGGACTTCATGAGGGGTCTGGCTTTGTCCGCATAATTGGGCACCCATTGGGCATAGTAAGCGAAGAGCCCCAGGGTTCTCTTCAGCGCCTTTGGACAGTGGGGGAGGGGAAGCTCCATGAGGGGGCGCATTCTTTCGGGGTCGGGGCCGATGACTCCGTTCTCTACTACGCAGCCGAGGATGGCAAGGCGCGAGGTGTTAAACACACATTTCTCCTTATTGTAAGTGAGGTTCAGCCGTTGGGCCGTACGGAGGAATTTCTCCAGATTAACATCGTGGTCCTGCTGGTCGCGGCCGCAGATGGTGACGTTATCTAGATAAGGGAACGTGGCCTGCAGCGCATTCTGGTCAACCATCCGGTCCATCTCCCTTTGGAAGACCGAAACCCCGTTGGTGACGCCGAAGGGAACCCTAAGGAAGTGGTAGAGGCGGCCATTCGCCTCGAAGGCGGTATACTGGCGGTCCTCAGGGCGGATAGGGAGGTGGTGATAGGCCGACTTGAGGTCGATGGTGGAGAATACCCGGTACTGTGCAATCTGGTTGACCATATCAGATATGCGGGGAAGGGGGTATGCGTCCAGCTGGGTGTACCGGTTTATGGTTTGGCTGTAGTCGATGACTAGGCGGTGTTTATCGCCGGTCTTAACGACTACGACCTGGGCACGCCAGGGGCTGGTGCTCCCCTCGATGATGCCCTCCCTCAGGAGTCGCTGCACCTCAGAGCTAATAAAAGCTCTGTCCCCGGCGCTGTACCGCCTGCTCTTGGTAGCGACGGGTTTAGTGTCACGGGTGAGGTTAGCGAACAAGGAGGGGGGCGGGACTTTGAGGGTGGAGAGGCCGCAGGTGGTACGCGGCGGGCGGTTTAAATTTTGCTGGTTGCAGACTGTGAGTGGGGGGAGGGATCCACCGTAAGCCAAAGTGACACTTTGAAGGTGGCTTTGGAAATCCAGCCCTAGTAGGACGGCAGCGCAGAGCTGGGGCAGGACGAGAAGTTTAAAGTTTTTATATTCCGTGCCCCTAACCGACAGGGTCACCACACAGTAGCCGCTGATGTCTGTTGAATGGGACTTCGCCGCCATCGAGATCCGATGGCGCGTTGGCCGGACAGTGAGGGAGTAGCAGCTCACCGTGTCTGGGTGAATAAAACTCTCCGTGCTTCCGCTGTCGAACAGGCAGGTCGTGGCGTGGCCGTTTACTTCGATGTCCATCATGGACTTGGACAGATGATGCGGGAGAGCTTGGTCAAGCGTGACGGAGGCCAGTGTATGGCTGAGTGAGCTGCTGTAGTCTGCAGGTGAGGCGGTGGTCGGGTCTGGAAACAAAACGGTGGCCGAGTGCGGCGAACAAAATGGCGGCGCCCATGACGCGGATCCCCACGAAGTTGGACAAAATGGCGGAGAATATGGCCGCCCCCACAACTCACATGAGGCACTGCTGGCGTCTGTGGCCTTGATCAAAGATGGCCGCCCCCACGACTCACATGATGCAATGCTGGCATCTGTGGCCTTGATCAAAGATGGCCGCCCCCACAACTCACATGAGGCACTGCTGGCGTCTGTGGCTTTCCCCCTGCAGGCGTTTACGAAGTGGCCTTTCTTTTTGCAGCCCGAGCAGGTCGCGTTCCTTGCAGGGCAGCGCGCCCTTTGATGTCTCGCCTGGCCACAGAAGAAGCAGCTGGTGGCCCGATCGCGGAGGTCCGCTGCCGCAACAGGTCCCGGGGGTGGCGGTCCCGATCGATTCCGGGACACCGACGCCATAGTAGGTCCCAGGGGCGGCGGTGCAAGGGGTATTGCGGCCGGAGTCGGGCCCGAGTCCCAGGGTCGCGCAGCACTGTACCTGGAGTACGCCTCGAGGTCCCGATGGGCCACTTCCAGGGAGCGAGCGAGGGCTGCAGCTGTTTTCAATTTGAGGTCCTTTGATTCGAGCAGTCTTTGCCGTGAGTAGTCGGACCGAAGGCCTTTCACGAAGGCATCGCGGATATTTCCTTCAGTATTTTCTGCAGCCGTTACAGCTTTAAAGTCACAGTCCCTGAAGAGTGTTTGTAGCGCCCGTAAAAATTCATCTACAGACTCTCCTGGCTGTTGTGAGCGGGATCTTAGGAGATGTCTGGCATACATTGAATTTACTGGGCTCCGGTACTGCTCTTTTAGCAGGTTGAGGGCGTCCTCGTATGTAGCAAGGTCCCGGATGAGTGCAAATACTTTAGGGCTCACCTGGGCGGTCAGGACTCTTAGTTTGGATTCCGGAGGCACGCCGGAGGCTCCCAGGTAGGATTCGAAACAGCTCAGCCAGTGTTCGAAGTCGAGGGCTGAATTCGCTGCCTGTGGGTTTAGATCCAGGTACGGCGGTCGGAGGGCTCGCAGCCAGGTCGGCTGCTGGGGCTGTTGTAGCTGGCCGTTTGGCTGGTCGTTTGGCTGCTCCGATCCACTCATTTCAAAATTTAGCCAATAAAATTGATATACCTATCAATTCATTCCATGAAAAGCGACGAGTTAAGATAGTAACTATAGGTTTTTATTGGCTAAATAACAGAGCCCACCCTCGTGGGTGATCGGTTCCAACAAGGAAGAATACTAGCCAAGCGGTCACCTTTATACCTGGGCAAGCAGGCGGAGCCATGGGCGGAGTCAGCTGAGGTATGCCTAGGTATAACAGCGTGCGTGGCAAGAGGTAACCTTGTGTAGTGATAACAACAGTGTAAACAGTGATAACAACAGTGTAACAATAGTGAACGGTTGTGAACGGTAACAGTGGTTTACCACAGATCTATCTTGGACTGGATAGATATGGTAAATGGACTTCCAAGGAGTCTGTGTTCGGGGCTGTTCTTATTTACCAGATACATAAATAAACTGAACTTAGGAATTGGGGAAATAATATCAAAATTTGATAGTGACAATGGAGGGAGGCATGCCAAATTAAGACAAGGACTGTGGAAAAACTGCAGGGGGAAAGAGATGGGCAGGTAGGTGGAAGACGCAATTTGGGCAGAGAAATGTGAAGTAATACATTTTGGAAGTTCGAATATGGAAAGCAAGTACACCTTAAAGGGTAAGATTCTAAATGGAGTTGAAGAACAGTGGGCGCAGATACATAGGTCATTAACAGGTGGTGGCAGCATATGTAGATCAGGCCAAAAAAATTTAAGCAGTTTCCTTGCTTTTCTATCTAGATACAGAGAATACAAAAGCAAGGATGTAATACTGAACATGTACAAGACCTTAGTTAGGCTGCGATTGGAGTAGTGTGGACAGTTTTGGGCACCCCTTTATAGGAAGGATATAAAATCAATTGAAAAGGTGCAGTATAGTTTCACTTGGATGATACCAGGAATGAAGGATAACAATTATGCAGAGGGTCTTAAGAAGATAGAGCTTTTTTCAGAGGCGAAGGAAGTTGAGGTTATTACATAGAAATTATACAACAGGGAAACGAATTGTTTGGCCCAACCAGTTTGTGTTGGTGTTTATCCTCCACGTGAGCAGTAATCCTAATCCCATGTGCCCACCCTTTTTCCATATCCCTTTATCCCCATTTTTAAATATTGACATGGTCCGTTGTGCAATCACTAATTCTGGTAGTGCATCACACAGCAGGATTATGGTAGGGTCTTTAAGATTATAATAGGGTTAATAGTGAGGGGTTGTTTCCACTAGTCAGTCAGTCAGTAAGAGGTTAACTAGAGGGCACAAATTTAAGATAATCACAAAAAAATTAAAAGCGGAGGCTAGAAAAACTTTCTTTACACAGGCGTGGTTAGGATGTGCAATTCTCTGCCACAAACCATTGCTGAAGCAGAGTCCACAAGTACTTTTAAAGGGAAATTAGACAACTGATTTAAAAGGGCAAATTAAAGGGGTTGGGGGCCTAGCAGAAGAGTGGGCTGAGACAAGGTGGCTCATGGGGAGAAAAACACTGGCACAGCCTTGATGGGCAAATGGTCCGATTCTGTGCTGGAACATTGTGATTCTCTAATTGCCAATACTGTGGAGATAAATGAGAACCATTTGCGCCAGCTGTTCAGTCACAATTTGTTCTAGCTGCAGTTATCAAATTGAGATGCATTGTTTGTGAACAGGTTTAGAAATTAAACACACCCAAGGTTCAGAACCTACTCTTGCTCCCCTCTGAATTTGCCCCTCTTCTCTCTCCAGGCTCTGACTGTTGCTTGGATATGGTTCAACAGGAGCCAGTCATCCTCCGGTACCTCACCCAGGCGGTCATTCTTCAATGAGTTTCAGCAGGCTTTTAGACCATGGAGGACAATAGCAGTGAACGATACTAAAATCCATCCACACACAATTTGCCGCAGGAATATTACTAGGTAGTAATCAGCAGCAGGAAATGGGCTGATTTCTCTCTTCCCAGTCTGCAGGCACTGAGGCCAGTTACAGTGACCTAACAATTTCTTCAGGTGATGAATTGAATGCCCCAAAATTAACATGGTCCTTCACCTCAAACGGAACACAGCCACAGCTGTAAAGCAATATGCTGAAAACCTACAACCGTGCTCCACGATGGCTTTATCTAGTGTGGAACTGACTCGTACAGAGCAGAAAGTCCTGGGTTCAATTCCTGGTCTGTGCTGAGTAAGCTGACCTCGGGTGGGGGTGACAATAGGGTGCGACAATTAGCTTCCACATCACTGGACTTTGGAAGAGAAAGATCAGCTGGGATTCCTGCTCCGTGATCATCCACCAATGATCCCCGCTGGGAAGTGTGGACACCAAGTAATGACAAGATTGGGCTTGGCTGTGATGCTCTCCATGCTCAAACAGCCTGCTGATACCGTTGAGGCTCACGCATGAAGAATGGCTACTGTGCGAGAAGGCAGTGGCAAGACTCGGTGGTTTTAAAGGGATGGGGGAGGGAGGGAGGGAGGGAAGAGAAGGAGAGAAAACAACAAACTACTTTTTTTCTCCTCCCTTGAAAAATGATGTGCAAATTCCACATCGATAACATTTATGAAAATATACTGAGTACATGGTGGAAGCAGATTCAATAGTAGCTTTCAAAAGGGAATTGGATAAATACTTGAAAAGGAGAAATTAGCAGGGCTATGGGGAAAGAGTGGAGGCCGGTGGGATTAATTGGGTAGCTCTTTCAGAGAGACACATGTTCCAAATGGCTTCCTTTTGTGCTGTATGATTCTTTAAGATCGACTGTCCCGCCATCCTAGGGCGTACAGCACGAAAGACAACATTCGAAATTCCACAGCTTACCTGGTGAGCAAAAAACATGTCATTAACAATTTCCTCATCGATCACCGATGTCTCGTCCACCAGGGGTGTCACCTTGCGCCGTGACCTACGCTCTTCAATCCATTTGAACAGAAAGATGAATCCGTATACTGGGCTGGAGACAAGAGGGCAAGAGCAGTGTGAGGTAGCATTCCATATCACACGGCAGTCTTGATCACATCACCAACTTGCATTTACGCAACGCCTTGAACGTAGACAAACATTTCAAGGTGCTTTACGGAGGCGTAATCAAGACAAAAATGGCCACCGGGCCACAGAAGGCGATACTTGGTAGGGTAATCAAAAGCTTGGTCGAAGTGGTGGGCTTTAAGGAACTTCTTAAAGGAAGAGAGAGAGGTGGAGAAGCAGAAGAGTTTAAAGAGGGAATTCCAGAGTTTAGGGCCTAGGTGGCTGAAGGTGTGGCTGCCAATTTAGGACAAAGGGAGAGTCAGAGGAACAGAGAATTCTGGGGGGGGGGGGTGGGGTGGGGGGTTGTAGTGCTGTCGGAGGTTACAGAGATAGGGAGGGGCAAGACTATGAAGGGATTTAAATACAAAGATGAGAATTTTAAATTGGAGGCGTTGGGAGCCCGTGAGCCAATGCAAGTCAGCAAGGACAGGAGTGGCACGAGTTAGGATACAGGTAGCAGAGGATGAGCTGAAGTTTACAGAGTGTGGAGGATGAGAGGCCGACCAGGAGAACACTGGAATAGTTGTGTCTGAACCAGTACATAAGTAGCACAAGAGCACGCAGTGTTTTGTTACAGACACCTGATTGGGAACTCCTCACATACACTATGCAACAAAGCATAGAGCAGAGCCATCGCATGCACTGATGCCCGCTATTTACATAATAGAGTTGTTTCCATTAGGTGTTCTGTAATGCAGTATAACCGGGTTCCCTTGCTCTTTAATCTACTGTTCATAATTGGACAGTCTGCGTGTGCAACTCACGAATGTGTAGTTGCTTCAAAAGTCGTGAACGCAACTTCAAAGCAACTTTGCCAGGTCAGAGACGGTGGAAGAGCACCAGGAGGATTGAGAGGTCCGCATGACTGTGACCAGATAGCAGATCAGAGCCGAGTGCCTCCATTCGATAGAAACATGATCTCGTTGAAACATATAAGATTCTGAGGGGGATTGACAGGGTAGATGCTGAGAGGCTGTTTCCCTTGGCTGGAGAGTCTAGAACTAGGGGCATAGTCTCAGGATAATGGCCTTTTAAGACTGAGGTGAGGAGGAATTTCTTCACTCAGGGGGTTGTGAATCTTTGGAATTCTCTGCCCCAGAGGGCTGTAGATGCTGAGTCGTTGAGTATACTGAAGGCTGAGATTGATAGATTTTTGGACTCTAGGGGAATCAAGGGATATGAGGCTCGGGCGGGAAAGTGGAGTTGAGGTCGATGATCAGCCTTGATCTTATTGAATGGCGGGGCAGGCTCGAGGGGTCATATGGCCTACTCCTGCTCCTAATTCTTATGTTCTTATTGCTGGAGCCCAGCAGTTGGCAGCAACGCAGGGAATCCCCAACAATGGGAATCTTGTTGCCTCCAATAGCACTGGAGTTGTTTACTTGACAGGTTTGTGTCCAGTGGTGCCCTCACTATTGGAGGCAGCAAACAGAACATAGATAAGCAGATGTCAAGCTCATCTCTGACCCCAGTGAAACAAACATGGAATTTGAAGACCTCTGCACCTTGCTGTGCAATGCTGTCAACTTGCTTTATTAAGTGTATTGGTACCAATGTGCTGCAGGAGAAAACAAATCACACTTGTGCCAATACAGTTTAATACTGTGTAGTATGTGGGTACAGTAGTGTAGTGGTTATGTTACTGGACTAGTAATCTAGAGAACGTGGTGGTTTGTTACAAAGAGCCACCATGGCAGTTTGAGAATTTGAAATCATGAAAAAAAATCTAAAATTAAAAAATAACTGGTGCAGAAAGTGACCATGAAGCTGTCGGATTGTCGTAAAAACCCAACTGGTTCACTAATGTCTTTTTGGGAAGGAAACCTGCTGTCCTTACCCGGTCTGGCCGACATGTGATACCAGCCTGGACATGCAATTTACCAACACCAACTGCCCTCTGGAGTGGCCTAATAAGCCACTTAGTTGCATCAAACCACTACAATGAATATACGGACTGCAGCGGTTCAAGGAGAATGCCCACCATAACCTTCTCAGGGCAACAATGGATCATAGACTGATACAGCCCAGAAAGAAGCCATTCCCCCATTGTGTCTGCGCCAGCTCTTTGATATTAGTTCCACTCCCCTGATCTTTCCCCATAGACCTGACATTTTTTTTACATTCAAGTATTTACCCAATTCCCTTTTGAAAGTTCCTACTGAATCTGCTTCCACCACCCTTTTGGGCAGTACAATCCAGATCACGACAACTCGCTGTGTACATTTCTTTCCCTCATGTCACCTCTCTAATTTTGTTGGTGTGCGGTTGCACACATTAGGGGGAACATTGGCAAAAGAACCAGAGGTGACTCATCACTGTAAATCTGTGTCCTCTGGTTACTGACCCTTCTGCCACTGGAAACAGTTTCTCCTTCTTTACTCTATGAAAACCGTTCATGATTTTGAACACCTTTTATCAAATCTCCTCTTAGGCCTTCTCTGCTCTAAGGAGAACAACCCCAGTCTCTCCACATAACTGAAGTCCCTCATCTTGGTCCCTGGTACCATTCTAGTAAATCTCTTTTGCACCCGCTCCAAGGCCTTGACATCTTTCCTAAAGTGTGATGCCCAGAATTGAACACCATACTCCAGCTGGGGCCTAACCAGTGTTTTATAAAGGTTTAGCATAACTTCTTTGCTTTTGTACTCTATGCCTCTTTTATAAAGCTGAAGATCCTGTATGCTTTTAAACAGCCTTCTCAACTTGTCCTGCCACCTTCAAAGATTTGTGAACACACACCCCAGGTCTCTCTGTTCCTGCACCGCATTTAAAATTGTGCCAATAATTGCGATGGGCAATAAATGCTGGCCTTGCCAGCGACGCTCACATCCTGAGAATTTTTTTTTAAACCACCATTGACACATCTGTGCCTAGAGTTATACATTTCAAAATGTTCTTTTCACCCCAGTCTAGAAGGACAGAATCTATAACTGTACGGCAGTACACGAGACCTAATAGGAACTGACATGCAATTTACCGACTTCCTAGTGACAACACCATAATCCCAATCCACCCATCAGAGCACACCTTCCTCACACTCTCAGGGTGATGCACAGACTGGCACCACCTATCAGAGCACACCTTCCTCACACTCTCAGGATGATGCACAGACTGGCACCACCTATCAGAGCACACCTTCCTCACACTCAGGATGATGCAGACTGGCACCACCTATCAGAGCACACCTTCCTCACACTCAGGATGATGCAGACTGGCACCACCTATCAGAGCACACCTTCCTCACACTCAGGATGATGCACAGACTGGCACCACCTATCAGAGCACACCTTCCTCACACTCCCACAGGATGATGCACAGACTGGCACCACCTATCAGAGCACACCTTCCTCACACTCTCAGGATGATGCACAGACTGGCACCACCTATCAGAGCACACCTTCCTCACACTCCCACAGGAGATTATACAGGCACTGGAAACTACAATCCAGGCCAGTGAAATCCAAGTGTCAGTTTAAAACCTGTAGTCTGAAAATGCTCCAGTGCTCTCTACTGAATCTGATGAAGCTCTACTCCCTAAATCCCACCACTACTGAATCTCCCAAGTACTGCAAACAATTGTTCTCTCAGACGCTGCCAAAACAGCTGTGATCATCCCAATGCATAAAACGCCAGCCAAAATTCTAACTGGCACACTGGTCCCAGGTCAAATGAGATTCATACAGGGAGAATCCATCCATTGTGGTCTTCACCGGGGCAGGTTCTAACTCAGCTGATGAATCAGTACTCCTCCATGTTGAACACCACTTGGAAGAAGCACTGAGGGTAGCAAGGGTACAGAGTGTGCTCTGGGTGGGGGACTTCAATGTCCATCACCAAGAGTGGCTCGGTAGCAGCACTACTGACCGAGCTGGCCGAGTCCTGAAGGACATAGTTTCCAGTCTGGGCTTGCGGCAGGTGGTGAGAGAACCAACACGAGGGAAACACCTACTTGACCTCGTCCTCACCAATCTACCTGTCGCAGAGGCATCTGTCCATGACAGCACTGGTAGCAGTGACCACCGCACAGCCCTTGTGGAGGCGAAGACCCATCTTCACACTGAGGAAACCCTCCATCATGTTTAGAAACATAGAAGATAGGAGCAGGAGTAGGCCATTCGGCCCCTCGAGCCCACTCCGCCATTTAATGAGATCATGGCTGATCATCCAAATTCAGTACCCTGTCCCTGCTTTCTCCCCATATCCCTTGATCCCTTTAGCCTCAAGAAATATATCCAACTCCTTCTTGAATATATTTAATGAATTGGCCTCAACTGCCCTGTGTGGCAGAGAATTCCCACAGGTTCACCACTCTCTGGATGAAGAAATTCCTCCTCATCTCAGTCCTAAATGGCTTACCCCTTATCCTTAGACTGTGACCCCTGGTTCTGAACTCCCCCGCCATCGGGAACATCCTTCCTGCATCTAGTCTGTCTAGTCCTGTTAGAATTTTATAAGTTTCAATGAGATCCCCTCTCATTCTTCTAAACTCTAGCGAATATAAGCCTAATCGACCCAATCTCTCCTCATACGTCATTCCTGCCATCCCAGGTATCAGTCTGGTGAATCTTCGCTGCACTTGTGTGGCACTACCACCGTGCTAAATGGGACAGATTCATAACAGATCTAGCAGCTCAAAACTGGGCATCCATGAGGCCCTGTGGGCCATCAGCAGCAGAATTGTATTGCACCACAACCTCATGGACCAGCATATTCCTCACTCTACCATTACCATCAAGCCAGGGGACCAACCCTGGTTCAATAAGGAGTGCAGAAGAGCATGCCAGGAGCAGCACCAGGCATACCTAAAAATGCGGTGCCAACCTGGGGAAGCAGCAACAAAGGACTACATGCATGCTAAACAGCGAAAGCAGCATGCTATAGACAGATAAGTGATTCCACAATCAATGGATCAGATCAAAGCTCTGCAGTCCTGCCACATCCAGTTGTGAATAGTGGTGGACAATTAAACAACTAACTGGAGGAGGCTGCATGAATATTCCCATCCTCAACGATGACTGAGCCCAGCACACAAGTGCAAAAGACAAGGCTGAAGCGTTTGCAACTATCTTCAGCCAGAAGTGCCGAGTGACTGATCCATATTGGCCTACTCCTGAGGTCCCCACCATCACAGAAGCCAGTCTTCAACCAATTTGATTCAATCCACGTGATATCAAGAAACGGCTGAGTGCACTGGATACAGCAAAGGCTATGGGCCCCGACAACATCCAAGCTGTCGTGCTGAAGACTTGTGCTCCAGAACTAGCTGCGCCTCTAGCCAAGGTGTTCCAGTACAGCTACAACACTGGCATCTACCTGACAATGTGGAAAACTGCCCAGATATATCCTGTCCACAAAAAACAGGACAAATCCAATCCGGCCAATTACCACCCCATCAGTCTACTCTCAATCATCAGCAAAGTGATGGAAGGTGTCGTCAACAGTGCTATCAAGTGGCACTTATTCACCAATAACCTGCTCACCGACGCTCAGTATGGCTTCTGCCAGGACCACTCAGCTCCAGACCTCATTACAGCCTTGGTCCAAACATGGACAAAAGAGCTGAATTCCAGAGGAGAGGTGAGAGTGACAGCCCTTGACATCAAGGCAGCATTTGACCGAGTGTGGCATCAAGGAGCCCTAGTAAAACTGAAGTTAATGGGAATCAGGGAGAAAACTCTCCGTTGCCTGGAGTCATACTGAGCACAAAGGAAGATGGTTGTTGGAGGTCAATCATCACAGCCCCAGGACATCACTGCAGGAGCTCCTCAGGGCAGTGTCCCAGGCCCAACCATCTTCAGCTGCTTCATCAATGACCTTCCCTCCATCATAAGGTCTGAGGTGGGGATGTTCGCTGAGGATTGCAGTGTTCAGTGCCATTCACAACTCCTCAGATAATGAAGCAGTCCATGGCCGTATGCAGCAACACCTGGACGACATTCAGGCTTGGGCTGATAAGTGGCAAGTAACATTTGCAATACACAAATGCCAGGCAATGACTACCTCCAACAAGCAACAGTCTAACCACCTCCCCCTGACATTCAATGGCATTACCATTGCCGAATCTCCCACCATCAACATGCTGGGAGGTCACCATTTACCAGAAACTTAACTGAACCAGCCACATAAGTACTGTGGCTACAAGAGCAGGTCAGAGGCTGGGTATTCTGTGGCGAGTGTCTCACCTCCTGACTCCCCAAAGCCTTTCCACCATCTACAAGGCACAAGTCAGGAGTGTGATGGAATACTCTCCACTTGCATGGATGAGTGCAGCTCCAACAACACTCGAGAAGCTCAACACCATCCAGGACAAAGCAGCCCGCTTGATTAGCACCCCATCCACCATCTTAAACATTCACTCACTCCACCACCGGCGTACCATGGCTGCAGTGTGTACCATCTACAAGATGCACTGCAGCTACTCGCCAAGGCTTCTTCAACAACATCTCCCAATCCGCGGCCTCTACCACCTAGAAGGACAAGGGCAGCAGGCGCACGGGAACACCATCATCTGCAACTATCCCTCCAAGTTACACAGCATCCTGACTTGGAAATATATCGCCGTTCTTTCATCGTCACTGGATGAAAATCCTGGAACTCCCGCCCGAACAGCACTGTGGGAGTACCTTCACCACAAGGGCAATTAGGGATGGGCAATAAATACTGGCCTGGTCAGCGACGCCCACATCCCAGGAACGGGAAGGAAAAAGTCTCACACACGAGATTATTGAGCCACTTACAAGGGAAGAGTAGCTGAGGTGGCTTCCCGTTGCCTTCCTCAGGGTTTAAAAAAAAAAAATCATCTTTGAAGTACCTTCAACCAAAGCTAAAGAGCCCCATCTACCCTTTATGACAAAAGTACTGCCGCTGGATGCCAACCCAGTATTCAGAGCCGGGGCCGTCTGGAGTGGAGCCTGAACTCAGCCCTTATGATTCAGAGGTGGGAATACTAACCCCCTGAGCCTGTGGTCAGTGCGTCTGGACACGAGTCTCCTGCTGGATGTCAACCCAGCATTTAGAGACCATATTTAAGATTCTACTCACCGGGACTGTCTGGAGTGGGACTCAAACCTTTCACCTTATGACCCAGAGGTGGGAATGCCACCTCACTGCCAAAGACTCAGTCCACGAGATAACAGCAGTTATTCAATAAGGTGCACCACTGTGATAGCACAAACACGTGCGCTCTGGTACTCCATCTGGATGCGGAACAGGAGTTTAGGATTACATTTCAGACACCTCTTAACACCTTTTCGCCTCTTTACAGCTCGATGGCAGTTTCTGTAAGCAGACCGTGTCTCTTATGCCCTGCAGCTTCTGTTTATAAATTCTGCTGTGCATGGGTTAGCGTAAACTAGGTCTAATCACTTGCTGGCGAACAAGTGAGATGCCCACGAAGTCCTTGTCACCTCTGAAGGCAGAAAATACCACACTGCCAGACCAACGCACGCAGGTTATAACTACTGTTCACAAGGATTATGACTCATCCTTGACATCCTGGAACTGAGTTATAGAGATCAGAAGCTGCCAGGTTTGATTCCCAAGGCTATGCTAAGTTAGCTAATATGGTTAAATAGACACTACAATTGGTCTAAGCTAGGAAGGGTAAAAAAGAAATCAGTCAGTGGTCCTGTTCCTCTCCATCATCCACTAACTCCCGATGGACAGTAAGTGTAATTGGATGCCAGGAAAGGAGAGCATCAGCTTGGTTATGACACCCCATCCCAGTTGAATAACCTACAGACACTCAATGTCCAAGTGCAAGCAAGAGGAATGGGCACTTGGATAGTTAGCAAAGGACACCTTTGGAACTGTAACTCAGCATGTGTCATCACCTTGAGGGGAGGAAAAGGAGAAAGCAGGGAGTAAAGGAAAGAAATTAGCAAAAAAAAACAATCAAAAGGACTTACCCCTGAACTTTACAATGTAGGTCATAGATCTCCTCCACTTGAACACCTTTTACACCTAAGGGCAAGGGAACAGAGAAGCTAAACCCAATTAGTTTGAATCAAAAGACATGATGAACGACACAGTGCAGCAAAGTAATTTTAACACAGATGTTGAGAAATCTCCAACAACTTAAGTTCCTGTATTTTGTTGAAGCATGTCGCAATGTGAAAAGGTACTTACCAAAATCCTCTACCAGCAGGGTAAAGAGCCCTGAAATACAGAACAGAGATATACCATGAATGCAAACATCTCTGGCATCCAGCACTGTAATGTTGTTAGGCATCATCAAGGTTTATTTGTTATTGATCTGAACAGCAAGTTTTTAGAAAATACCAGGCAAACATTTATGTACTGTGTCCACTTGAACTGTGAGAAACATCCAGCATTATAATTCCAGATTCGATCCTTTCAAACTTGGCTCGAGTCTGGAGAACATTTCGGGCCCAGTAACACTAGGGTAAATTATTAGTGGTTACAGGTTTATCAGGGTGCTGGGAACGGTGGGAGTGATATAAGCGGATTAATTAAAATTCCATGTGGCAAATAAGCCCGATGACAGCATGGTTTTACAACAACAGATCACAGAATCTTACAGCACAGAAGGATACCATTCGGCCCATCGTGCCTGTGCTGGCTCTTTGAAAGAGCCAATTAGTCCCACTCCCCTGCTCTTTCCCCACAGCCCTGCAAATTTCTCCTTTCAAGTATATATCCAATTCCCTTTTGAAAGTTACTACTGAAAGATCCTGGAACACTTTTAAGGTAAATCTTGTGAACCACAGCAAGAATGAAAAATGATGTTTGGAATCAGAAAGGCCATTCACCGCATCTGGTCTGTCCTTTCTATTCCGCCATATACACTTTTCGTCAGGGTTTATTTAATCTCCTGAAGGTGGTGAATAATCTAAGAGACACTTCCAAGAGGAGCAAGTTCTGTGAACTTCCTCTCTGACCCTGAAGGCATTTGGTAAAAAAAATCCTGTGGTTTCAGTACAATATTATATAAAGAAAAATTAGAGAAAGAAACAGAACAATAACTTGCATTTTATTTTGCCTTTCACAAGCAATGAAGTACTTTTGACCGAACACTGTTGCATGCAGGAAACGCGACAGCCAATTTGCACACGGCAAGGTCCCACAAACAGCAATGTGTTCTTTAGTGAGGTTGGTTGAGGGCTAAGTATTTGCTGGGACACCGGGGATGTCCCCTGCTCTTCTTGGAATAGTGCCGTCTTGGATCTTCTATGTCCACCCGAGAGGGCACACGGGGGGCCTTGTTTTAACATTTCATCTGAAAGACGGCACCTCAGACAGTGCAGCACTCCCTCAGGACTGCACTGGAGTGTCAGCCTGGATTTCATGCTCAGGTCCCTAGAGTGGGACTTGAACCCACAACCTTCTGACTCAGAGGCAAGTGTGCTACCGCCGAGCCTTGGTCAAAGTACAATAAGCCAGTGGCTGTGCTGATTTTGATTTGCCACTGTGCCTATTGAGGCATATTCTAATTAGAAATGCAGGAAAACATGGAGTAAGTCATCAACTGGAAGATTGTCGCGCCAGATGGCAAAATTTATGGTCTACGGCGCCCATCTTGCCGCTGCAAGTAAATATGGGCCATGATGTATGTAGAACCCGTGAGGTTCACAGAAATCACAGAAACCCCACAGTGCAGATAGAGGCCATTTCGGCCCATCGAGCCTGCACGATATCCCACCCGATCCCCGTAACCCCTACACCTACACCAACACATATCCCAGTAACCCCAAGTATTTAATCCCCCTAACACTAAGGGTCAATTTATCATAGCCAATCATCCTAACCCGCACATCTTTGGACTGTGGGAGGAAACCGGAGCACCCGGAGGAAACCCACGCAAACACGGGGAGAATGTGCAAACTCCACACAGACAGTCACCCGAGGCCGGATTCGAACCCGGGTCCCTGGCGCTGTGAGGCAACAGTGCCTTCTTCAACCTACTGCCAGTCATCTGCGCGTGTGCTTTTCCTTCAAACATCTTTCGCTCCATTTTTTGTCTCCTCCTCAGCCGTTCATAATGATGCCGATTGCCTAATTCTGTGCATCGCAGAAGACGAGAAAATAATTTGCATCACCCCAATATCCAAAAACCTCTCATTACTGGCACTAGAAAACGAGGCAAGCCGAGAAGCTGTGGTATAAAATCCACGTGTCCAATATTCAGGTTGAGAAGCTGTGTTGTTTCGTCAGATGCCTGAGGAAAAACCTTTCATTGAAAATGCTTTTATTTGGCGTGGAATGGAAACTGGAATAGAGCTCAAACGTGAACTGAGTCGGCCTTTTGGGGAAATTAGAAACATTCTTGGGGGCTAAAAAAAGAGCTTTGTAATCCATGCCATCTCTCATGACAAATGGCAGCCCCTCTGGTCACATGTTTGTGCAATCATTCGGATAGATCTAACTTTAGTCTGAATTCAACACTGTATCTAGTGTGAGGGGGGGCTGCCTCGCACATACAGCCCTTTATAGTCAACTGGTCTGGAGGATTAAACAGGAAACAACACAGCTGCTACTATCATAAGCACAAACTATGCAGCGCTAAAGAAGCCACCTAGAGTAGGGCTGCCACTCGGGTTTATGAGGCAAAGAAGTGGCTGGTGATAACTGTGAGTGCATGGGAAATAAATGACTGAGATGGGAAATGAGAGAGACGGAGTGAAGGTACAAAAGGAGGATGAGTGGAAATGTGAAAGAGGGAGACAAGGAAGGTGAGAGAGAGAAAAAAAGGGGAGGACAATAGAAGTGAGGAAATAAGAGACGGAATGAGTGAAAGATTAGGATGGAGGTAAAGATGGAATGAGATGGAGAGAAGAGAAAGAATGAGAAGGGAAAAAGGATGAGCAAACCAAGCAACATGGAGATGGAAGGAGTGGAGAGAGAGGGAAAGAGAGACAGGCAGAAATAGAGCGATATTAAGATTTCACCTAAATAGTTGGAAACACTGGAACTGGAACTTTTGATTGGTGTTATCCCACTTAAAGTAACACTGGTCAGAAAATCTAAGCTCTTGTACCAATTGTTACATTTCTAGGCTGGATATCAAAATAACTTGCACACTATACTTGTATTTCTCAGTGAGTGCACAACTACACAATATTGGCCTATACACTCAAGAGTTTAGAAGAATGAGAGGTGATCTCATTGAAACATACAGGAAACTTTGGTTTATCCGGAGGTTTTATGTCCGGAATACTCGATCTAACGGCAAAAATCAGGAGCCGTTTTCTATAAGTTTTTTTAGTTCTCGTTGCTTTTTTTTTCCCCCCAGTCAGGCGCTGCAAGGTCTGTAGCTATAGCAACAGCTTCAGCTAGAGACGCTTGCAGCTGCAGCCGACTGTTTAGAAGCTGTTGCTAAGCAACATTTTTTCCACAGGTTTATTATTTTTTAATACTTTAAAGCAAGGTAAGTTTATTTTTAGCCCTGTTTTTTTATAAAATTATTTTTTTCAAAAATTTAAATTATTGTTTAAAATAGTTATTTAATGTAATTTATAGTTTATTTAAAAAGTGTGATTTAAAAAAAAAAATTATTTGAAGGTTTACTGTTATTTTGGGGCCCGCATATTCATAAGTTTAGACAGGTCTTCCTGTCAATCTTATGAATGGGCTTTTCCCTCCTCTGATTGGCTGCCCATGGCTCACGTGATCCCAGGGGACGCATCACACTAACTACGCCCCTGGGACACGCAAGCACAGCGCGCCGGGAGTTGGAGCAGGCCCCGGAGCGGAATTCCACGGGAGCCCAGAGCTCAACTGCCGGCGCGCAAGGTAAGTGCAGGTCGGGGGCTTGCACCCGCGGGAAGCCCCCGACCTGAATTTCTGGGCCGTTACCTCTGTTTCTCTCCACAGATGCTGCCTGATCTGTGGGGTATTTGCAGCATGTTCTGTTTATATTAAAAACTTGTGATTCTCTGTCAATGTACTGTACAATTTCTTTTTCTGGTTCTTTCAGCACAGAAAAGTTGCCTACCCCTAACTTATGAGTTCTGGGCAATGACTGGAAGTCAGAGTAACGAGTACACAAACACCTCACTGGTAAAACAACTTACATTCATAGAGCGCTTTTAACGTAGGAAAACGTCCCAAGGCGCTTCACATATGCATAATCCGACTCCGACCCAAAGGAGGAGATATTAGGACGTGACTAAAAGTTTGGTCAGAGGTAGGTTTTAAGGAGGTTCTTAAAGTAGGAGAGAGAGGTGGCGAAGTGGAGAGGTTTAAGGAGGGAAATACAGAGCTTAGGTCCTAAAGGCATGGCCACCAATGGTGGGGTGAAGGGAATGAGGAATGCACATGAGGAACGCAGAGTTCTCAGAGGGTTGTAGGGCTGGCGGAGGTTACAGAGTTAGGGAGGGACAAGGCCATGGACAGATTTGAACATGAGGATGAGAATTTTAAAATGGAGCCTTGGTGGACCAGGAGCCAGTGTGTGTCAGCGAGCACAGGGGTGACGGGTGAACGGGACTTGGTGTGGATTAGGATATGGGCAGCAGGTTTTTGGATGAGCTCAAGCTTACGGAAGGTGGAAGATGGGAGGTCAGCCAGGAGAACATTGGAACAGTCAAGTCTGGAGGTAACCAAAGCATGGATGAGGGCAGAGGAGTTGAGGCAGGGGCAGAGACGGGCGTTATTACGGAGGTGTAAGTAGGCGGTCTTGGTGAAGAACTGGATTTGGGGTCGGAAGTTCAGCTCAGGGTCAAATAGGATGTCATGCTTGCGGACAGTCTAGTTCAGCCTGAGACAGTGGCCAGGGAGGGGGATAGAATTAGTGAAAAGGGAATGGACTTTGTGGCGGGGGCCGAAGGCAATGGCTTTGGTCTTCACAATTTTTAATTTGAGAAAATTGCAGCTCATCCAGTACTGGATGTCGGACAAGCAGACTGACAACACAGAGGCAGTGGAGGGGTCAAGAGAGGTGGTGGTGAGATAGAGCTGGGAGTTGTCAGCGTACATGTGGAACCGGACGTCATATCTTCAGATGATGTCACCAAGGGGCAGCATGTCGATGAGAAATAGGAGGGGGCTATGGTTAGATCCTTAGGGGACTCCAAATGTAATAATACAGGAGCAGGAAGAGAAGCCATTGCAGGAGATTATCTGGCTACGACTGGATAGATAAGAATGGAACGAGCCGAAGGCAGTCACACACAGATGAACAATGGAGGTGAGGCATTGGAAGAGGATGATGTGGTGTGGTCAACCATGTCAAAGGCTGCAGACAGGTCAGGAAGGATGAGGCTTATAGTGCACCATGGTCACAGTCACAAAAGATATCATTGTGACTTTGGTAAGGGTCATTTAAGTGTTGCGGCAGTGGCAGAAACCTGATTAGAGAGGTTCAAACATGGAGTTGCGAGAAAGATAGTATGGATTTGGGAGCAAACAACAAGCACCATGGAAATCGAAAGGAAAGTTAGAGATGGGTGGTAATTTTTCTGAGGGGGGTGATGACAGTAGATTTGAAGGGGAGGGGGAACAGTACTGGAAGAGAGTGAACTTTGTACAATATCAGCTAGCATAGGGTCCATGAATGCAAATTGGGTGGTTAGTAGTTTGGTGGGAATGGCGTGAGAGGGAGAGAGAGAGAGAGAGAGAGAGAGCAGGAGGTGGGTCTCGTGGACAAGGTGAGCTCAGAGAGGTCAAGGGGGGAGACAGGCGCGAAACTGGAGAAAGATGTGAGTTCAGGGCTAGAGCAGGGGGGAACTTTGGGGGAAGCTTGGCTTGATGGACAATGGGAAGGGAGGGAAGCAGCAGAGGCGGATGAACAGAAGGTCTCAATCTTATTGACAAAGAAGTACATGAGCTCCTCGCACTTGTTGTTGGAAGTAAGGGTGGAAGAGGCAGGGGAGAGGGGTTTAAGGAGCCAGCTGGCAGTGAAGAAGCCCGGTGTTATCGTAGCATTCCAGGATGGGGTCCTGGAGTAGTGAGTAGTTTTGGCAGAGGAAAGCAGGATTTGATAGTGCTTGATGTAGTATATTTGGATTTCCAAAAGGCATTCGATATGGTACCACATAAAAGGTTGTTAAGCAAGATAAGGGCACATGGGGTTGGGGGTAAGGTATTAACATGGATAAAGGATTGGTTAACTGACAGAAAACAGAGAGTAGGGATAAATGGGTCATTGTCGGGTTGGCAGGCTGTAACTAGTGGGGTGCCGTAAGGATCAGTGATTGGGCCTCAGCTATTTACAATCTATATCAATGACTTAGATGAAGGGACCGAGTGCAATGTATCCAAGTTTGCTGACGATACAAAGCTAGGTGGAAAAGAAAGATGTGAGGAGGATGCAAAAAGCCTGCAAAGGGATATAGACAGGTTAAGTGACTGGGCAATAAGGTGGCAGGTGGAGTATAATGTGGGGAAATGTGAGGTTATTTGCTTGGGTAGGAAGAATAGAAAAACAGAATATTTTTTAAATGGTGAGAAACTATTAAATGTTGGTGTTCAGAGAGATTTGGGTGTCCTTGTACAAGAAACACAGAGTTAGCATGCAGGTACAGCAAGCAATTAGGAAGGCAAATGGCATGTTGGCATTTAGTGCTAGAGGGTTGAAGTACAAGAGGAAGTCTTGCTACAATTGTACAGGGTTCTGGTGAGACCACACCTGGAGTACTGTGCACAGTTTTGGTCTCCTTATCTGAGAAAGGACGTACATGCCTTAGAGACGGTGCAACGAAGGTTCACTAGATTGATCCCTGGGATGAGAGGGCTGTCCTATGCGGAGAGATTGAGCCTAAACTCTCTGGAGTTTAGAAGAATGAGAGGTGATCTCATTGAAACATATAAAGATTCTGAGGGAGATTGACAGGGTAGATGCGGAGAGATTGTTTCCCCTGGCTGGAGAGGCTAGAACTAGGGGCATAGTCTCAGGATAAGGGGCCAGCCTTTTAAGACTGAGATGAGGAGGAATTTCTTCACTCAGAAGGTTGTGAATCTTTGAAATTCTCTGCCCCAAAGTGCTATGGATGCTCAGTCGTCGAGTATATTCAAGGCTGAGACTCCAAAGCAATTAAGGGATATGGTGATAGAGCAGGAAAGTGGAGTTGAGGTCGAAGATCAGCCATGATCTTATTTGAATGGTGGAGCTATATATGTTCAAGTCTGCGCCTCTTGGACTTAAGGGAGTGAAGATATGGGCTGTACCCGGGTGGTAGAGAGCAAGGTTTTTACTGGGGAGAGGGGCATCAAAAGTACAGCGGGCAACATCTCCAAACCAGTAATTGGGACCGTGGACAACAACACCTTCCAAGCCAGTAATTGGGACAGTGGACCAAGCCCTTTCAAACCAGTAATTGGGACAGTGGACCAAGCCCTTTCAAACCAATAATTGGGACCGTGGTCAACAACACCTTCTAAACCAGTAATTGGGACCGTGGACAACAACACCTTCCAAACCAGTAATTGGGACAGTGGACCAAGCCCTTTCAAACCAGTAATTAGGACAGTCGACAACACCTTTCAAACCAGTAATTGGGACAGTTGGCAACACCTTCCATATTCACACCGGCAGGTTAATTTTTGAAACAATTTGGTTTTCTTAGTGCCAACATGTTAAAGTACAATTTTGGGGTAACTTCAACTTGAAGATATTTACACTTATTGGGACCTTGCCCTGCAGTCTGAATACCCTCACCATTCAACTGTCATAACACAGAACCTGAGCTATTATTTACACATTCCTATAACAAGTCTCATCAACAGGGAATGTATTGGGGATTGCATGATATGTACAGGTAAACCCCTGAAGGATTTTGGACTTTTCAGTACCAGTTTTACAGAAACTAAAGGATTGTTAGAAACCTGGATTAATTATCTGCTAAAGGAGCTCAGTTTGTTAATTCAACCAAGGAACTGTTAAACTGACTGTTCAGGGCGGCATGCTGGGAAGGTTGGCCACATTCGAAGTGTTATTCAGACTGTCTGGAAGGCTACAGATAATGGGGCCTTGAAAAACTGCAGGCAACAGTCGTAAACACCAATACAAAAGCAAAATACTGCGGATGCTGACGAAGGGTCATTGACCTGAAACGTTAACTCTATTTCTCGTCCCACAGATGCTGCCTGACCTGCTGAGTATTTCCAGCATTTTATGTCGTAAACACCAGGTTCTATTTTTGTAGCAAACCATGGGAAAGTGAAAGAGGAAAGTTACTAAAAAGCTTGCTTTTGTCAACAAGAATAGTATAAGAGCAGCCATTCTAAAGTGTAAGAAGACAGCCCACGAGATCATCTTAAAAGCAGTCCAGAAGAATACTAAGGAAGACAACAACAATGAATTAACTTCTCAGTCTCCCAAAACAGATGAATTGGTCATTCTGAGTTGAGTTGCACCTGACTTAAAGGTTGTATGAATCTTTATCTGTAAAACTTGTTCTAATTTAATGATAATAAAACCAACTGTTAGAAAGGTTTAAAGCCTCAGTTGGTCTTAACCCCTGGATTACCCTAAAGAGTAAAGAAGGTTAAAACAAAAACCCTACACCACCCTCAGCAGCTTTGCCTTCTGTTAATCAGCAGGAGTAAAATTTGGCCAGGTTTGAGAGGTGGCATAAGAGCGCCACAAACAGCCTTGCGTTATAAGCTTGATAGCACAAGACCACAAGCATACAAAACTTAATGCCATGGACTAGGCGGCTTTGAGTCTAAAGACAAACAGGAGGCGGTGGTGTGATCCTGGTTTGAGTTGCAACATTGTTTTATTCCTGATGAAAATACATTGAGGACAATAACTAATGTTCCCCCATTCCCCACGTCACAGGTAAGGTGGGGTGGGACCACACAAGTTCCATTTTAAAAACTCAATATTTACCATCTGATTCTCCCCTTTTTTCCTCACCTCCCCTGAAGCGTTCAAAACCAAGAATTTTAGAGTATAGAAAGAAGCCATTCAGCCCACTGTGTACGATAGCAAAATACTGCAGATGCTGGAAATCCAAAATAACAACAGAGAATGCTGGAAAAACTCAGATCAGGCAACATCCGTGGAGAGAAATTTGAGTTGACGTTTCGGGTTGAAACCCTTCTTCAAAACTGGAAAGAAAATAAAAAGATCGAAGGCAAAGCTGCGATTGAACAAAAGAAGAAAAGGAGACAATAAAAGGTATTAGAAGCCAGATGAGATGGTAATGGGCCCGTGGAGACAAAAGGCAGCTGAGATTAGGTGTGAAGTGTACTGGTGTCCTCTGCTTCAAATATTTATTCAGTTTTCCCTGAAAGGAAGCAGTGTCTCTGCCTCAGTTGCTGTTTGGACACAGCTCTATTTCTGCACATGTAAGGTTAGGCAATGAGCGTGTGCAGGCTACTAGATATCACAGCCATGCCCAATGCACATATACACACACACTTTTCAGTGGGAGTCACTGAATAGCAGGAGCATAAACCCCCAGCCCTAAGTACTGAAGCCAATTAAAGCGCCCTGGCACAGAATGGCATTGAACCTGGGACCGTCCTGGTCTGCACATATTCCATAATATTCCTGGACAGGTGGCAATCTTTCTCAATGGCTCAGTCGCCAAGGCAACCCCAGCAGCGAGGCACTGGCTGAAGTGGCTGATAAATAACAAGAGTGGTCCATTCAGTAAATATCAGACCGAGCTGCAGGCTCCAGGTCACAGGGCTGAGACTCTGGGGCTAGATCAGCACCCCCGGGGTCTTACCCTGCCCCTGCAGCCCTCTCGCATTACCCACGTTCACTCACCCGGGTCGCTCTCCAGCTCCAGCCAGCCTTTATTCATATTCTCGCCCCGCTCTCCATCACTCCCACAGCCCAGACCCCACACAGCACACTCGGCGAAGGAGCAGGCCGCAGAACGTCATCAACCCGCGACCGCGCCTGCGCAACAGCCGCGCCACTGCCCCTCCCGCCGCCATCTTTGTGCGGGGCGAACTCATTGCAATGGGTGTTTTTTGTTTGACCTGCCAACCTCCATCAATTCGAAGGGGCAGGCACTCTCATTTTGTTTTAAGATGGTTCAAATGGATTAGCTCTGTGATTCCTAACACTTGCTCAAACCTCTGTCCTAACCACTGGAACAAAAATAAAATACTGAAGATGCTGGAAATCTGAAATAAAAACAGAAAATGCTGGAATCTGCAGCGTGCCAAAGTTTGCTTATCAAAAAGTCAATGTTGGGCTCCTCTGCCCAATCCCTCAATTCCACTCTGCCTCAATCCAATAGTTAATACACTGGACAAGTCCTACTCTTCCTCTCAGCACACTCCCAATGCTACCAGCCAGGATTGCAGGAAATCTTGGTGGTCATTAGCACTGGGAGAAGAGGAGCGAGACCTGTCCAGTGTGTTTGCCACTGCATTTGGGGAGAAACGGGTAGGAAGGGGAGGAATGGATGGCAAAGGAAGGCACAATAGATAGCAAGGGAAGGTGAGGGTAAATGGATGGCAATGGGAGGCTGCAGAATGGATTGCAGTGAGGGGGAGTGGATGTCAGTAAAAGAGGGATTGGAGTGAAAGAGGGACAACTGAAAGGAAGTGGGGAAGGGGAGTGCTGCATGAATGGCGGGGGAATGTGCCACTGATTTCTGGGGGTGGAAGGAAAGAGTACTAGTTTGAACGGTGGGAGTGTTAGAAGAGTTACTGGCTTAATTGAGTTAGAGGAGGAGAGTGGCAGGTTGAATTGATGAGGGAAGAGAGGGAGCAGCACCAATATGAACTAGGAAGGTTGGAGAAGTGAAAGTCCCTGTGAATGGGCAGGGAGTTTTTTTGGAATACAGTGTCTCTGAACTGGCTCAGGAGGAACCTTTGTGAACTGGGGTTCTGGCTGTGGGAGAGTGACTGTTGGGGTAATCTTTGAGTAAGTGACGGTCTGTTGAAAATCCAAATGTCACTTTGTTTTACCTCTTTTTTTGGATTAATTGTGAAGTATAAAAATGCTTAAAATAAACAAAAATACATCAAATTTAATATAAAATTTCAACAATTTCCAGGGAAGCATGATCTCAGACCCGCTTAAAAATCAATCTTGTGCTTTTTCAACATTTGGATTTTCTTCTTCAGCCTTTCATGTACTTATTATTTTTCCCTCCAATTTCCCCATAGCCCTAGAAATTTTTCCTTTTCAAGTATGTATCTAATTCCCTTTTGAAAGTTACTATTGAATCTGCTTCCACCGCCCTTTCAGGCAGTGCATTCCAGATCACAATTTGTTTTTGAGTTTAATTTAAGCATGGCATATTGTGATATGATTTGCTTCATTATTAATGCAGCGTGTAAATATTCTATGCAACATTTCTTGATGCATTTTACGAGACATTTGACTTATAATGTATCGGAGGGTGGGAGTGGGTGTTGTGTGAGGGGTGCAGGGGGGCCCGAATGCTCTCATTACCTAAGGCCCCAAAAATTCTCAATCTGGCTCTGAATACAAGTGAAGGAGTGTTGTGTACAACGATTGCTTAAGGTACACAGCCCCTGTAACTGTTTGTTCTCACACTTCAGCCCATTTTTCAGTTGGCAGCACTTTCAATAATATGCTTTACTTTCTTCTCAAGTCCACCCAGCCCACACACCCAGCCCCAGCCAAATGGCTGGGGTGGAAATCCATAAAAAGCAGTTAACATCAGGGAGATATTAGGAATGAGATTCATGATCAGCACATCCATTTTAACACGTTCACAGAATCAGCACCATAGAATTTCAATTTCTCATCTCTTTCCTCAAACACTTTATATTCTTCAAGTAATCTCTTAAATGTCATGGTTAATCGGCTTCAATAAAAGACGGGCATTTATACGTCACCTTACATGACCTCAGGATGTCCCAAAGGGCTTTACAGCCTTCTCTCTTAGGCAGTTCCTCGGAACCGAGGATGACTTGCTTCCACATTAAAAATGAGTTCGCAGGTGACTGATGAGTGCAATGCGGGACCTACAGTCTCTGTCACAGGTGGGGCAGACGGTGGTTGAAGGGGCGGGTGGGTGGGGTGCTTGGGTTGACGTGCGCTCCTTGCGCTGCCTGCGCTTGGCTTCTGCTTGCGCCGGCGAAGAGACTCGAGGTGTTCGGCGCCTTCCCAGATGCTCCTCCTCCACTTTGTGCGGTCTTGTGCCAGGGATTCCCAGGTGTCGATGGGGTTGTTACACTTTTTCAAGGAGGCTTTGAGGGTGTCCTTGAAGCATTTCCTCTGCCCACCTGGGACTCTCTTGCCGTGCCGGAGCTCCGAGTAGAGCGCTTGTTTTTGGAGCCTCGTATCGGGCATGTGGACAATGTGACCCGTCCATCGGAGCTGATTGAGCGTGGTCAAAGCTTCGATGCTGGGGATGTTGGCCTGAGCAAGAACACTGACGTTGGTGCGCCTATCCTGCCAATGGATTTGCAGGATCTTGCGGAGGCAGCGTTGGTGGTACCTCTCCGGTGCTTTGAGGTGCCTGCTGTACATGGTCCATGTCTCTGAGGTGTATAGCAGGGCGGGTATCACTGCTGCTGTGTAGACCATGAGCTTAGTGCCGGGCTTGAGGTCCTGGTCTTCAAACACTCTCTTCCTCAGGCGACCGAAGGCTGCACTGGCACAGTGAAGGCGGTGTTGGACTTCGTCGTCGCCGTCTGCCCTTGTTGACATAAGGCTCCCGAGGTATGGAAAGTGGTCCACGTTGTCCAAGGCCTTGTCGTGGATTTTGATAATCGGGGGGGCAGTACTGTGTGGCGGGGGCAGGTTGGTAGAGGACCTTTGTCTTACGGATGTTTAGTGTAAGGCCCATGCTCTCGTACGCTTCGGTGAAGGTATTGACGATGGTTTGGAGTTCAATCTCCGAGTGAGCGCGGACGCAAGCATTGTCTGCATACTGTAATTCGACAACAGAGGATGGGCCGACCTTGGATCTGGACTGGAGGCGACGGAGGTTGAACAGTTTCCCGTTTGTTCTGTAAATTAGCTCCACTCCAGTGGGGAGCTTACTGAGGGTGAGATGGAGCATTACAGCAAGGAAGATCGAGAAGAGCGTTGGTGCGATGACACAGCCTTGTTTGACCCCGGTTCGTACGTGAATTGGGTCTGTGGTGGAACTGTTGGTCAGGATCACGGCTTGCATGTCGTTGTGAAGCAGGCGGAGGATGGTGACAAACTTTTGAGGGCAGCCGAATTTGAGGAGGACACTCCATAATCCCTCATGGTTGACAGTGTCAAAGGCCTTTGTGAGATCAAAGAAGGCCATGTACAGCGGTTGGTGCTGTTCCCTGCATTTCTCTTGTAATTGACGTGCGGTGAAGATCATGTCCATTGTGCCCCTTAGTGGGCGGAATCCGCATTGCGACTCTGGGAGGAGCTCTTCGGCCATTGGAAGAAAGTGATTGAGGAGGATTCTTGTGATGACTTTCCCTGTAACAGACAGCAGGGAAACTCCTCTGTAATTTTCTGTTGTGTATTTTGAATGTGTATTAGAATTGTTCCACATGGAATACCGTAGTGGTGATTTGCAATGCACTATGGGAAATGTAGTGCATTGAGTGAAGAAGCACATTGTAAATAAAATGGCCGTTAACTAAACTCTCCACCCCGGAGTCCTTCTTAATTGTTATATAGGTAAGGGTATAAAACCCCTTGAGACACAACAAAACTGGCGACGAGGACGACGGACTTGCGCATCACTTTGCACTGGAATCGGCGATATTTAAAGTAAGAAGTTACTGTCTTTTCTTAATGGTGCGCCCGCAGTTTAGTGCGGATGCAATCGCCTCGTAAAGGTGGCAGTTCGTGTGTTACACAAATAAGAAGGGGGAGAGTAACGATACAGTGAAACGAAGTGGAGGAAAAGGACTGTAAACATTTTTTAAAAAGTGGAGGAAAAGGACTGTAAAGAGAAAAAAAAATAACAAAATGGCTATGCTAACCGGAGCGTTTGGACCATTTGATGAAACGGCGGAGCAATGGAGTGCTTATACAGAGCGTTTCGGACTTTTTGTGACTGCAAATGGCATTAAAGATGACGTGAAAGTGGCGACGTTCCTCAGTGTGATCGGAGCAAAAACATTTGGCTTGTTACGGAGTTTGATGCACCCGGATAAGCCCGGCGCTAAGACATATGATCAGATTGTGGAAGTTTTGGAAACACATTTCGCACCCAACCCGCTGCTGATTGCCGAGAGCTTCAGGTTTCACAAACGAAACCAAGGGGATGGTGAGTCCATAGCCGAATATGTTGCAGTGCTAAAGAAGCTAAATGAGCATTGTGAGTTTGGTGAAACTCTAAATGACACTGTCCGTGATAGGTTTGTGTGTGGATTAAGATGTGAAGCAACACAGAAGCGCTTGCTCACGACTGACAAACTGACGCTTAAATCAGCAGTGGAGCTCGCTGTGTCTATGGAGTTAGCAGCTAAAGATGCACAGCTGTTGGGGGCTGCAACAAGAGTGCACAGGGTAGCAGCTACACTGGATAAGCATGCAAGGGGCGCCAGAGAGTGTTACAGATGTGGAAGGTCAGGTCATCAGCCATCTGACTGCTGGTGTAAAGACCTGACCTGTCGGAAATGTGAAAAGAAAGGACACATTGAACGTGTGTGTAAAGGGCAAAGCAAACAATCCTACACAGAGACACACAAAAACAAACAAGGAAACACATCCAACTGGCGTTCTAAAAAGAAAAACCTACACATGGTGAAACAAGAACAGGAAGACAGTGACACAGACTCTGATGGGGAGCTGAATCTCCATGTGTTAACGGTGAATGGAGGCTCATCAGGCTATGGAGTCACTCCACTACTAGAGGGAATACCGGTCAAAATGGAGCTGGATACGGGGGCCGCTGTCTCCTTGATTTCAGAGAAGCTATTCAAAGAAAAACTGAACCACCTATCACTGACGCCGGCCAAGCTCATCTTAAAGACCTACACTGGGGAAACAGTCCCAATGCTGGGTAAGACGGAGGTCAAGGTGGATCTTAATGGACAAACCGTGATGCTGCCAGTTTACGTGGTCAAGGGTGACTATCCATCCCTGATGGGCAGGCCATGGTTGGAGAAAATTCATCTGGATTGGAAAAAAGTGAATGCGGTGTCAGTCGAAGAGGCGGGGCTAGCGGCAGTGTTGACAAAGCATGCGGCTGTCTTTGAAACTCAAGGTGAAGCCTGACAGCCAGCCACGATTCCTGAAGGCCAGGAACGTTCCCTACGCCCTCAGACCAAAGGTGGAGGCTGACCTGGAGTGTCTGGTCAAGATAGGGGTCCTGGTGCCAGTTTCGCACAGTGAGTGGGCCACGCCCGTGGTACCAGTGATGAAGAGTGATGGCGCGGTTCGCTTATGTTGAGATTTCAAAGTAACAGTGAATCCTGTGCTCTCAGCTGAACAGTACCCCCTCCCCATCATTGAAGATCTTTTCGCGGGTCTAGCAGGCGGTCAGAAGTTTAGCAAGATTGATCTATGCCAAGCCTACGTGCAGATGCATGTAGAAGAGGACTCACAGAAGTACCTCACCATCACCACCCACAAGGGCCTCTACAGGTACTGCCGCCTAACCTTTGGTATAACGTCAGCACCAGCATTGTTTCAGCGGGCTATGGACCAGATCTTAAGCGGCATTCCAGGGGTAAAATGTTATCTCGACGATATCCTTGTCACAGGAAAGGACGACAACGAGCATCTGCAGAACCTGACGAAGACACTGGGAAGACTTGAAGAATATGGCTTACGCATTCGCAAGGACAAATGCGAATTTTTCAAGCCATCAGTGGAGTACCTAGGCCATGTCATCGACGCGGACGGCCTACACACAGCACCGTCGAAAGTGAAAGCCATTGCCGACTCTCCTGCACCTGCAAATGTCGGCCAGCTGCGGTCATTCTTCGGTCTCCTGAACTATTACGGAAAGTTTATTCCACAGCTGGCATCACTGTTGAAGCCATTACATGAGTTGCTGTGTCAAGGCAAGGCCTGGGCATGGACGAAGGAGTGCGAAGCTGCATTCAAGAAAGCCAAAGCAGCTTTGACTGACCCCAGAGTGTTGACGCACTTTGACCCGTCGTTGCAGATTCAGCTGGCCTGTGACGCGTCGCCTTATGGCGTCCCACATCTTTCCCTCAGGCGAAGAGAAGCCGATTGCATTCGCATCAAGGTCCCTGAGCAAGGCGAAGGTGAAATACCCGCAGATCAAAAAAGAGGCTTTGTGCATCATCTTTGGAATCAAAAAGTTCCATCACTACTTGTTCGGAAGGAAATTCACCTTGCTGACGGATCATCGTCCTCTGACATCGATCTTTGGTCCACACACAGGAATACCCTCCCTGGCAGCGTGCAGGATGCAGCGCTGGGCGCTGATGTTAAACGTTCACAATTACAACATCAAATACTGGAGGCCAGCAGCACATGGCAATGCGGATGGATTGTCAAGCCTTCCGCTGCCTGTGCCCTCTGAAGGCTGTGAGCAGAAGATTTTCTACTTTGACATGGTGAGCAATGCCCCTGTCACGGCCCGGCAGGTCAAGAAAGAGACCAAAGTGGACCCTACGCTATCCAAGGTGCTGGATCGGGTGATGTGAGGAGACGGATCACGGGTGTCAGACGCACCACCTGAGCTCCTACCTTACCTGTCAAGAGGGAAGGAGTTGTCTGTCACGTCAGGATGCCTCCTTTGGGGCATGCGAGTGATCATACCACCAAAGCTGTGGAAACATGTCCTCAACGAGCTGCACTCAGGACATTGTGGTATTGTTCGGATGAAGGAGCTGGCACGAAGCTACTTCACAGAATCACAGAATCACAGAAACCCCACAGTGCAGATAGAGGTCATTTCGGCCCATCGAGCCTGCACCGACACATATCCCACCCGATCCCCGTAACCCCTACACCAACACATATCCCACCCTACCCCCGTAACCCCACGTATTTAATCCCCCTAACACTAAGGGTCAATTTATCATAGCCAATCAACCTAACCCGCACATCTTTGAACTGTGGGAGGAAACCGGAGCACCCGGAGGAAACCCACGCAAACACGGGGAGAATGTGCAAACTCCACACAGACAGTCGCCCGAGGCCGGATTCGAACCCTGGTCCCTGGCGCTGTGAGGCAACAGTGCTAACCACTATGCCACCGTGCTGGATCATGAAATTGAAGTTGAAGCGAAATCATGCCCATCATGCGAGACAACCAGGGATATGCCAAGAGCAGCGCCACTGCATCCATGGGAATGGCCGGCGACACCGTGGCAACGGATCCATCTGGACTTCGCGGGACCAGTGGAAGGAGCGATGTTCCTGGTCGCGGTGGACTCCCATTCCAAATGGCCGGAGGTTGCAGTAATGTCCACTACCACTACGGAGAAAACCATCGAGACTCTGAGAGAGATGTTCGGGCAATTTGGTCTGCTGGAGCAGATTGTAACCAACAATGGAACACAGTTCACATCCCAGGAGATGGAGGAGTTCCTCAAGAGCAATGGAATCCAGCACACGTTCTCCGCGCCTTATCATCCATCCACGAATGGATTGGCGGAGAGATTTGTCAGAACGCTGAAACGCGCGTTGAAAGCGGCAAGAAGTGATGCTCCTCTAAAGCAGCGCCTGAATGCTTTCTTGCTGAAATACTGAAACACACCTCATGCTACGACTGGAGCATCTCCTGCTTACCTACTCATGGGAAGGCAGCTATGGACACGCCTTGACCTGCTGAGGCCAGCGTCCACAGAAGCAGTGGTGCACGCCAATCAGCAGGATCAAGTCAGCAGACGAGCTCAGAGGTCCAAAGAACGACACTTTGTGGTGGGGGGCAAAGTCCTCGTGCGTAACTACACCACCCCGGAGCGGTGGGTCCCGGCTACGGTCATTCGAAAGACGGGCCCCGTTTCATACCGAGTCCGCACCGGAGACGACCGAACATGGAGACGGCATGTAGACCAGTTACTGCCAAGACAGTCGCCACAGGTAACCCAAGAAACAGAGGATCAAGGACCTGCTGGAGGCTCCAGTAGGGACTGGTCGTCTGACCCTGAGACGGTGGCACCATCCACTCTTGTGCCATCGAGGGAGGAAGCCACGCCTGAAGGGTCACGGGAGAGCCAGCCAGAGCCTGCTCCTGAGACTAGGCGTTACCCCCAAAGAGAAAGGCAGCCTCCAGAGTGCCTTAGTTACAGTTAGTGCTAACCTGTGTGCATGGGGCAGAATAATCCCCAGGGTTAGCGGAATGTAGAGGCAGTCTACCCTCTCTTCCAAAGTTATAGTCATTTTCAGTTATTCTGTTTGGTGGACATTCTATTTTAAGGGGGAGGAAATATGTTGTGTATTTTGAATGTGTATTAGAATTGTCCCACATGGGATACCGTAGTGGTGATTTGCAATGCACTATGGGAAATGTAGTGCATTGAGTGAAGAAGCACATTGTAAATAAAATGGCCGTTAACTAAACTCTCCACCCCGGAGTCCTTCTTAATTGTTATATAGGTAAGGGTATAAAACCCCTTGAGACACAACATTACCGCAATCGGACTTGTCACCTTTCTTGAAGATGGTCACAATTACGTCATCTCTGAGATTCCCTGGCATGCTCTCCTCCTTCCAGATAAGAGAAATTAGTTCATGAATTCGCGCCAGTAGTGCTTCTCCACCATGCTTTAGTGCCTGAGCGGGGATTCCATCTGCTCATGAGGCCTTGTTGTTCTTCAGTTGTCAGATGGCCTTTTCAACCTCATGCCGGGCTGGGGTTGTGCTGAGATGGTGGTGGGTAGCATGCTGTGGGATGGAGTTGAGGACACTCACGTCGAAGACAGAGTCGCAGTTAAGGAGATCTTCGAAGTGCTCCTTCCAGCGGGCACTGACCGCCTCTCTGTCCTTGATGAGTACCTCTCCGTTCTTGGCCCACAGTGGGGTAGGGCCTTGGGTGCTTGGGCTGTAGATGGTCTTGACTGCGCTAAAGAATCCACACACGTCGTGGTTGGCGGCTAGCTGCTGGATCTCCTGTGCTTTCTCCACTCACCATCTGTTCTTTAGGTCGCGAGTTTTTTGTTGGACCTTGGCCTTCTGGCCTCTGTAGAGTTGCTTTCTTGCTCTCGAGTTCTGTTGCTGTTTCCAGATCAGGAATGCCTTGCACTTGCGGCTCATTAGCTCCTGGATCTCCTGGTCATTCTCGTCAAACCAGTCTTGGTGTTTCCTGGTCGAGTGACCGAGCGTCTCTTCACAGGTGTTGATTATGGAGGCCTTGAGTGCAGACCAGGCGCTGTGGACACTCTGTGTCTCTGCATCATTGCGAGTCGTCAGGTTGTTTGTGAGGCGCAAGCTGAATAGGGCTTTCTTAGCGGGTTCTTTGAGTGCTCCAGCGTTAATTTTCCTGCGGCATTGTTTCTGTTGCCGCCGCTGTTTTGGGGCTACATTGATGGAGATGACAGAGTGGATTAGGCGGTGGTCTGTCCAGCAGTCATCGGCTCCTGTCATGGCGCGGGTGATGCGGATGTCCTTGCGGTCCCTCACTCGGACGATTAAGTACTTTTGAAGTGTAGTCACTGTTTTAATGTAGGAGACGTGGCCGCTAATTTGTGCACAGCAAGGTCCCACAAACAGCAATGTGATATTGACCAGATCATCAGTTTTACTGATGTTGGTTGGGGGATAAATATTGGCCAGGACACAGGGGAGAACACCATTGCCCTGCTTCGAAATAGTGCTATCAGATCATTTACATCCACCCGAGAGAGCAGACGGGGCCTCGGTTTAACGTCTCATCCAAAAGATGTGCATTGAGCGCTGCTGGAGTTTTGCTAAGTGGGAGAAAAATCATTTAAGTGTATTTTGTGAATTTTAGTGTGTTAAGGAGTCAATTATTTGAAGTAAGTTTAATTTTTTAAGGGTTTTTTAAACTCTTGGGCAGTTTAAACCGGAAGTAGAATCCGGGTATAAAAGGGGAGGGGCTAGTGCAGTGCACGGAGTGCTTTGTGCATTGAGTGCTGCTGGAGTTTTGCTAAGTGGGAGAGTTCGGACAAGTGGGAGGTGAGGGTGTGTTTTTTGCTCTGTTTTGTTCCCCACTCCCAGGCTTAGACAGCACTGTGGAGGCGGAGCAGCGAGACGAGGCAACCAAACAGACCCCACAGACAGTATTCAAGGAGGAGGTTGGTGATCAGCTGGTTGGTTGGTTTTCTTCCTTCTCATCTCTTTTATACCTTTAAGTTGGTAAGTCCTATTGAATAGTGGTGTGACATTATCATCTATATCCGGGCAGGGTCTTCATAACTAATAATAAGAAATTTAATTAATTATATAGAATGGAGCAGGTGATGTGTTACTGTTGCGAGATGTGGGAGCCGGTGGTCCCCATTGAGGCTCACGGTGATTACATCTGCGACAAGTGTTTGCTGCTAGAGGAACTCAAGTTCCATGTTATGGAGCTTGAGACCGAGCTTCAGACACTGCGACACATCAGGGAGGGGGAGAAGTTCCTGGACTCTATGTTTCAGGAGATGGTCACACCTATGAAGTTAACTACTGCAGATGTAGTCCGTGGTCAGGGACAGGACGGTGTGACTACGAGTGAGGAAGGTACAGGGATCCAGGATGTAGTGTTGAAGGAGACGCAGCCCTTGTTCTTGTCCAGCAGGATCGAGGTTCTTACTCCCTGTGAGGGCGGGAGCGGGGACTGCAGGGAGGATGAGCAACCTGGCCACAGCACCGTGGTACAGGGGGCCATTCAAGTGGAGGGAGTAAAAAGAAATGTTGTAATGGTAGGGGATAGTATCATTAGGGGGACAGATAGGGTTCTCTGCAGTCAAGAGCGGGAGTCCCGAAGGCTGTGTTGCCTGCCCGGTGCCAGGGTTAAGGACATCTCTTCTGGGCTGGAAAGAAACTTGGAGTGGGAGGGGGAGGATCCAGTTGTCGTGGTCCATGTTGGTACAAACGACGTAGCTAGGACAAGGAAGATGGTTCTGTTAAAGGAGTATGAGCAGCTAGGGATCAAATTAAAAAACAGAACCTCAAGGGTAATAATCTCTGGGTTATTACCTGAGCCACAAGCGAATTTGGCTAGGATAAATAAAATTAAAGAGTTAAATGCGTGGCTCAAAGACTGGTGTGGGAGAAATGGGTTTTGCTTCTTGGGACACTGGCACCAGTACCAGTACTGGCACAGAGGGAGCTGTTCCGTTGGGACGGACTCCACTTGGCCAGTGCTGGGACCAGAGTCCTGGCGAATCATATAACTAGGGCTGTAGAGAGGGCTTTAAACTAATTAGTGGGGGGGAGGTTTCTAGAGAGCAAATAATAGAAATGACATAGACTTAGGTAGCAGTGGGGGAATTAAAAAACAGAACGTGTCAGGAAGGGACAGAAGGTATGGAGTAAAAAGTAAAGTACTAAAAAGGGAAAAAACAGGAACTAAGTGTTACAAAACATATTTGAAAGTTCTTTATCTGAATGCACGTAGCATTCGTAACAAAATGAATGAGTTAACGGCACAAATAACGACATATGGGTATGATCTTGTGGCCATTACAGAAACATGGCTGCAGGGTGACCATGACTGGGAATTAAACATACCAGGTTATTTAACAATCAGGAAGGACAGGCAGGAAGGGAGAGGAGGTGGGGTGGCTATGTTAATAAAGGAAGGAATCACTATAATACAGAGAAATGATATTGGGTCAAAGGAGCAGGATAGTGAAACAGTTTGGGTGGAGATAAGGAATAATAAGGGGAAAAAAACACTAGTGGATGTAGTCCATAGGCCTCCGAACAGTTGCAACTCTGTTGGACGGTGTATTAATCAGGAAATAGTTGAGGCTTGTAAGAAGGGAACAGCTATAATTATGGGGGATTTTAATTATCATATTAATTGGACAAATCAAATTGGGCAGGGCAGCCTTGAGGATGAGTTCATTGAGTGTATTAGGGATGGGTTTCTTGAGCAGTATGTAACTGAACCGACCAGGGGGCAAGCAACCTTAGATTTGGTCCTGTGTAATGAGACAGGATTAATTAAAAATGTCCTAGTAAAGGATCCCCTTGGAATGAGTGACCATAACATGGTTGAGTTCCATATTCAATTAGAGGGTGAGAAGGTTGGATCTCAAACAAGCGTGCTGAGCTTGAATAAAGGAGACTATGAAGGTATGAGAGCGGAATTGATTAGAGTGGACTGGGAAAATAGATTAAAGGGTAAGACGGTACATGATCAGTGGTGTACATTTAAGGAGTTATTTTACAACTTCCAAAAAATATATATTCCACTGAGGAAAAAAGGGTGTAAAAGAAAAGATAGCCATCCGTGGCTAAGTAAAGTAATTAAGGATAGTATCCGACTAAAAACAAGGGCATATAAGGTAGCCAAATCTAGTGGGAGGATGGAAGATTGGGAAGTCTTTAAAAGACAGCAAAAAATAACTAAAAGATTGATTAAGAAAGGGAAGATAGACTATGAAAGTAAATTAGCAAAAAATATAAAAACAGACAGCAAAAGTTTCTATAGTTATATAAAAAGAAAAAGGGTGGCTAAAGTAAATGTTGGTCCCTTAGAGGATGAGACTGGGAAATTAATGGTGGGAAACATGGAGATGGCAAAAACACTGAACAATTATTTTGTATCAGTCTTTACAGTAGAGGACACTAAGAATATCCCAACACTGGACAAACAGGGGGCTCTAGGGGGGGAGGAACTAAATACGATTAAAATCACTAAGGAAGTGGTACTTGGTAAAATAATGGGACTCAAGGCGGATAAATCCCCTGGACCTGATGGCTTGCATTCTAGGGTCTTGAGGGAAGTGACGGTAGGGATTGTGGATGCATTGGTAATAATTTTCCAAAACTCACTGGACTCAGCAAAGGTCCCGGCAGATTGGAAAACTGCTAATGTAACACCCTTATTTAAAAAGGGTAGTAGGCAGAAGGCTGGAAACTATAGACCTGTTAGCCTAACATCTGTGGTTGGTAAAATGTTAGAGTCCATTATTAAGGAGACAGTAATGGGACATTTGGATAAACATAATTTAATAGGACAAACTCAGCATGGTTTCATGAAGGGGAAGTCATGTTTGACAAATTTGCTTGAGTTTTTTGAGGAAGTAACATACAGGGTGGATAAAGGGGAACCAGTGGACGTAGTGTATTTAGACTTCCAAAAGGCATTTGACAAGGTGCCACACAAAAGATTATTGCTCAAGATAAAAAATCACAGGATTGGGGGTAATATTCTGGCGTGGGTGGAGGATTGGCTCTCTAACAGAAAGCAGAGAGTTGGGATAAATGGTTCGTTCTCAGATTGGCAACCAGTAACTAGTGGTGTTCCGCAGGGGTCAGTGCTGGGTCCCCAACTCTTTACAATCTATATTAACGATTTGGAGGAGGGGACCGAGTGTAACATATCAAAGTTTGCAGATGATACAAAGATGGGACGGAAAGTAGTGAGTGAGGAGGACATAAAAAACCTGCAAAGGGACATAGACAGGCTAAGTAAGTGGGCAGAGATTTGGCAGATGGAATACAATACTGGAAAGTGTGAGGTTATGCACTTTGGCAGGAAAAATCATAGAGCAAGTTATTATCTTAATGGCAAGAATCTGGAAAGTACTGTAGCACAAAGGGATCTGGGGGTCCTGGTGCACGAAACTCAAAAAGTTAGTATGCAGGTACAACAAGTGATCAAGAAGGCCAATGGAATGTTGGCTTTTATTGCTAGGGGGATGGAATATAAAAACAGGGAGGTATTGCTGCAGTTGTACAAGGTATTGGTGAGACCGCACCTGGAATACTGCATACAGTTTTGGTGTCCATACTTAAGAAAAGACATACTTGCTCTCGAGTCAGTACAAAGAAGGTTCACTCGGTTAATCCCGGGGATGAGGGGGTGGTCATATGAGGAGAGGTTGAGTAGATTGGGACTCTACTCATTGGAGTTCAGAAGAATGAGAGGCGATCTTATTGAAACATATAAGATTGTGAAGGGGCTTGATCGGGTGGATGCGGTGAGGATGTTCCCAATGATGGGTGAAACTAGAACTAGGGGGCATAATCTCAAAATAAGGGGCTGCTCTTTCAAAACTGAGATGAGGAGAAACTTCTTCACTCAGAGGGTGGTAGGTTTGTGGAATTTGCTGCCCCAGAAAGCTGTGGAAGCTACATCATTAAATAAATTTAAAACAGAAATAGATAGTTTCCTAGAAGTAAAGGGAATTAAGGGTTACGGGGAGTGGGCAGGAAATTGGACGAGTCTAGGTTCGGAATGGTCATGGCCCTGTGGGTAGTGGAGTAGGCCCAGGGGCCGTGTAGCCTGGTTCTGCTCCTACTGTGTTCTAATTCTGTGTTAGATTTCAGGAGATGGTTTTATTCCTGTTCCTGGCTGGGGTGGAGATTGCCTTTACAGAAGGTAAGTACTGTAGAAAATATAGGGACAGAGTGATCTCCTGGAAGAATTTCGATCACCTAGATGGGTCGGAGAGGAATTTCCCAGATTTTTTTCTCCCAAATTGGCCATTGGGTCTTTATCTGGTTTTCCGCCTCTCCCGGGAGATTACATGGGTTCGGGTGGATGCAGAGTGATAGAAGATTTGCGGTTAGGATCAGATCAGCCATGATCTTATTGAATGGTGGAGCAGGCTCGAGGGGCCGATTGGCCTACTCCTGCTCCTATTTCTTATGTTCTTATGTTCTTATGTTGACACCTCCAACAGTGCAGCACTCCCTCAGTACTGCACTGGAGTGTCAGCCCATATTTTGTGCTCAAGTCTCTGGAGTGAGACATGAACCCATAATCTTCTGACTCAGGCAAGTGTGCGACCACAGCCACATCTGACACCTAATAGCCAAATAAATGAAAACATGCATTTTCAGACCCGGTCTGGCCTATGTGACTCCAGTCCGACGCCCAATATGTTTGGCTCTTAACAGCCCTCTGAACTGGCCTACCAAGCCACTCAGTTGTACAAGGGCAACTAGGGATGGGCAACATGGCCAGCGATGCCCACATCCCAAGAATGAATACAGAAGTTTGGTCAGAGCAAGAGTTCAGTAGAGAGAGAGTTGGGCTGATCCATTAGATGACATCGGGTTAGAATCGCTCGTCAACCAGTGGCTGAATTATCCGGGCAGGGCAGGTAAGGCGAGTGTTGTACAGAAATGATACCATGTGGCAGATACTGGAAGCCAAGAGTGTCCAGGACAACCGCAACTGCAAGAAATGGCTCCAGTCAGACTCACTTGAGCTCAAAATCAGCAGGAGACACTTACGTACGTACGTGAGGAGGAGGGCAATGGGTAATAATCAGGGGAGGGGGACGAGACAGGCAGAACAGGTACAGGGTTCCTGAGAGTCTGAAACCGTCCGACAGTTATATCGTGCTGGATGTCTGTGATGTGGCCAAATAAATGAGAACTTGCATTTTACATAATATCTAACATCCCAAAGCACTTCACTACCAGTCAATTACTTACATCAGCCAATTTGTGCATAGCGAGGACCCACAAACCGAACACCCAGTTAATTTTTTTGTTAGTACTGATTGAGGGAGGAATGTTGGCCAAGATACCAGCAGAAACATCAGGAGAATGCCCTCCTTTTCTTCATTAGTTGCATTGGATCTTTTGTGTTATCGGAACATTTCATTCGAAATTATCAACTGTCCGGCCTCTGTCCCTCCACCCTCAGTAAGCTTCAGCTCATCCAAAACTCTGCTGTCGTATTCTAACCTGGACCAAGTCCCGTTCACCTATCACTCCTACCCTCGCTGACCAACCTTGGCTGGTTCCCCAACACGTCCAATTTAAAGTTCTCAACTTCATGTTTAAACCCCTTCATGGCCTTGCCCTTATCCATCTCTGTAAACTCTTCCAGTTCTACTACCAAGCTCTCCAATTCTCTGACTATGGCTTCTAATGCATCCTCCCTCTCCCTTCGTCCCACCATTGGTGGCGTGCCTTCAGCCATCTCGGCCCCACACTCCGGAATTGCCTCACTAAACCCCTCTGCCTCCCTCTGCTCCTGCAAGACCCTCCTTAAAACCCACCTCTTTGACCAAGCTTCTGGTCACCCCTCCGAGTATCTCCTTTGGTTCAGCCTCCATTCTTTGATTACATCTCCGTAAACACATTGGAACATTTTTATATATTAAAGGTGCTACATAAATGCAAGTTGTTGCTGCAGCAATACAGCACTGCCACAGTAATAGATTATGCCCTCAAATCCTGAAGCGGGCCTCAAGCCCATAATCTTCAGAGTGAACATTCCAGCAAGGAACCAAACAGACATTGTGGTGATGTTTTCCATGTTGTAAGAACCCTTTGTATGAAATAAATCTTCTAAGTTCCCCTTTCTTGGTTCTACTACGAATGCTAAACTTTTTTATTCATTCCTGGGATGTGGGCATCGCTGGAAAGACCAGCATTTATTGCCCATCCCTAGTTGCCCTTGAGAAGGTGGTGGTGAGCCGCCTTCTTGAACCACTGCAGTCCCTCTGATGAAGAACTCCCACAGTGCTGATAGGGAGGGAGTTCCAGGATTTTCACCCAGCGACGATGAAGTGATGGCGATATCTTTCCAAGTCAGGATGGTGTGTAACTTGGATGGGAACTTGCAGGTGATGGTGTTCCCATGCGCCTGCTGCCCTTGTCCTTCTAGGTGGTAGAGGTCACGAAGCCTTGGTGAGTTGCTGCAGTGCATCTTGTAGATGGTACACACTGCAGCCACGGTGTGCCGGTGGTGGAGGGAGTGAATGTTTAGGTGGTGGATGGACTGCCAATCAAGCAGGCTGCTTTGTCCTGGATGGTGTCGAGCTTCTTGAGTGTTGTTGGAGGCAAATGGAGAATATTCCATTACACTCCTGACTTGTGCCTTGTAGATGGTGGAAAGGCTTTGTGGAATCAGGAGGTGAGACATTTGCTGCAGAATACTCAGTCTCTGACCTGCTCTTGTTGCCACAGTATTTATGTGGCTGGTCCAGTTATGTTTCTGGTCAATGGTGACCCCCCAGGATGTTGATGGCGGGGGATTCAGCGATGGTAATGCCATTGAATGTCAAGGGGTGGTGGTTAGACTGTTGCTTGTTGGAGATTGTCAGTGCCTGGATCTTGTGTGGCGCGAATGTTACTTGCCACTTAGCAGCCCAAGTCTGAATAATGTCCAGGTCTTGCTGCATGCGGGCATGGACTGCTTCATTATCTGAGGAGTTGTGAATGGAACTGAGCACTGTGCAATCATCAGCGAACATCCCCACTTCAGACCTTATGATGGAGGGAAGGTAATTGATGAAGCAGCTGAAGATGGTTGGGCTTAGGACACAGCCCTGAAGAACTCCTGCAGAGATATCCTGGGGCTGTGATGATTGACCTCCAACAACCACAACCATCTTCCTTGGTGCTAGGTATGACTCTAGCCAGTGGAGAGTTTTCCCCCTGATTCCCATTGACTTCAATTTTACTAGGGCTCCTTGATGCCACACTCAGTCAAATGCTGCCTTGATGTCAAGGGCAGTCAATCTCACCTCACCTCTGGAATTCAGCTCTTTAGTCCATGTTTGGACCAAGGCTGTAATGAGGTCTGGAGCTGAGTGGTCCTGTGCGAAACCAAACTGAGCGTCGGTGAGCAGGTTATTCGTAAGTGCCGCTTGATAGCACTGTCGACGACACCTTCCATCACTTTGCTGATGATTGAGAGTAGACTGATGGGGCGGTAATTGGCCGGATTGGATTTGTCCTGCTTTTTGTGGACAGGACCTACCTGGGCAGTTTTCCACATAGTCGGATAGATGCCAGTGTAGTAGCTATACTGGAACAGCTTGGCTAGAGGTGCGGCTAGTTCTGGAGCACAAGTCTTCAGCACGACAGCTTGGATGTTGTCGGGGCCCATAGCCTTTGCTGTATCCAGTGCACTCAGCTGTTTCTTGATATCATATGGAGTGAATCGAATTGGCTAAAGACTGGCTTCTGTGATCGTGGGGACCTCAGAAGGAGGCCGATATCAATTATTCACTCGGCACTTCTGGCTGAAGATGGTTGAAAACACTTCAGCCTTGTCTTTTGCATTCGTGTGCTGGTGTGCCACGTGCTAGTCAGAATAGAAATAGAAGGATATTTCAGATGAATACGTGTCTAGAGGAATGGTGCAAGGGGGAGGGATTCAAATTCCTGGATATTGGAACCGGTTCTGGGGGAGGTGGGACCAGTACAAACTGGACGGTTTGCACCTGGGCAGGACCGGGACTGATGTCCTAGGGGGAGTGTTTGCTAGTGCTGTTGGGGAGGGTTTAAACTAAAATGGCAGAGGGTTGGGAACCTGTGCAGGGAGACAGAGGAAAGGGAAGCAAGGATAGAAGCAAAAGACAGGAAGGAGAAAAGCAAAAGTGGAAGGCAGAGAAATCAAGTGTGTAAATCAAACAGGGCCACAGTAAATAAGAATTCTAAAAGGACTAAGAGTGTTAATAAAACAAGCCTGAAGGCTTTGTGTCTTAATGCGAGGAGCATTCGTAATAAGGTGGATGAATTAGCTGTGTAAATAGATGTAAACGGATATGATATGATTGGGATTATGGAGACATGGCTCCAGGGTGACCAAGGCTGGGAATTCAACATCCAGGGGTATTCAATATTCAGGAAGGACAGGCAAAAAGGAAAAGAAGGTGGGGTAGCATTGCTGGTTAAAGAGGAGATTAACACAATAGTAAGGAAGGATATTAGCTCTGATGATGTGGAATCTGTATGGGTAGAGCTGAGAAATACGAAGGGGCAGAAAACGTTAGTGGGAGTTGTGTACAGACCCCCAAACAGTAATGCTGAGCTTGGGGATGGCATTAAACGGGAAATTAGAGATGCGTGCAATAAGGGCACAGCAGTTATTATGGGTGACTTTAATCTACATATAGACTGGGCTAACCAAATTAGTAACAATACTGTGGAGGAGGAATTCCTAGAGTGTATACGGGATGGTTTCCTGGACCAATATGTCGAGGAACCAACTAGAGATCAGGCCATCTTAGACTGGGTATTATGTAATGAGAAAGGATTAATTAGCAATCTTGTTGTGCGAGGCCCCTTGGGGAGGAGCAATCATGATATGATAGAATTCTTCATTAAGATGGAGAGTGAAGTAGTTGACTCAGAGACTAGGGTCCTGAATTTAAATAAAGGAAACTATGATGGTATGAGGCGCGAGTTGGCTAGGATGGCTTGGGGAACGTTACTTAAAGGGTTGACGGTGGATCGGCAATGGCAAACACTTAAAGATCGCACGGATGAACTATAGAATTTGTTCATCCCTGTCTGGCAGAAAAATAAAACAATAAAGGTGGCAGAACTGTGGCTAACAAGGGAAATTAGGGATAGCATAAGATCTAAGGAGAGGACATATAAATTGGCCAGAAAAAGCAGCAAACCTGAGGATTGGGAGCAGTTTAGGATTCAGCAAAGGAGGACGAAAGGATTAATTAAGAGGGGGAAAATAGAGTATGAGAGTAAGCTTGCAGGGAACATAAAAATTGACTGTAAAAGCTTCTATAGATATGTGAAGAGAAAAAGATTGGTGAAGTCAAGCGTAGGTCCCTTGCAGTCAGAATCAGGGGAATTTATAATGGGGAACAAAGAAATGGCTGACCAATTAACTACATACTTTGATTCTGTCTTCACAAAGCTGAAACACAAATAACCTCCCAGAGATGTCAGGGAACATAGGGTCTAATGAGAGAGAGGAATTGAATGAAATCAGTATTCGTAGGGAAATGGTGTTAGGGAAATTGAAGGGATTGAAGGCCGATAAATCCCCAGGGTCTGATAATCTATATCCTAGGGTACTTAAGGAAGTGGCCCTAGAAATAGTGGATGCATTGCTGGTCATCTTCCAAAATTCTATAGACGCTGGCACAGTTCCCATGGATTGGAGGGTAGTTAATGTAACCGTACTATTTAAAAAAGGTGGTAGAGAGAAAACGGGGAATTATAGAGCCTAACATCGGTAGTGTGGAAAATGCTAGAGTCCATTATTTATCTATCTATCTATATATATAAATCGGTACATCTGTCTGTCTGTCTGTCTGTCATTCTGTCATTCTGTCTGTCATTCTGTCTGTCATCGCCTGTGCGTCTGTCGGGCTATGCGCTCGAAAGTTACAGGGCGTACCTACGCGCGCGTTACCTCCAAAGAAAGCTTACGCTTCCAAGACGGTTTTAAGCGTATTTACGTTTCGGCCGGGCTAAAATCGCGCCCGCGCTATCCCAAAAACCTTCAACGTTCCGCTCATTAGCATCTCATTATCCGCTCATTAGCAACAGAGTGACCTCGAGCTCGACCAATCGTACGCCGGGTTGCTGGCGTGTGCCGCCGGGCCAATCGGTGCATGTGTGGCGGGCCTTATCGTTCTGAACCGAGGTGAGTCGCCGCCATCTTGATTCCAAACTTTTCCTTTCTTTTTCCCGCTTTCTGCATCTTTAAAAAAAAACGTTGCTTTTAAAACACATATTGTTTTAAAAAAAAATGATTTAGAAATGAATTAACTTATCTAATCTCATTAATTTTCCTACCTTTCCCCGTTTTTCCAGGTAGGCCTCGAAGCCTCGGCTTCTCCTTCGCACCCATGCCCGAGCTAGGCACCTCCCGGCCCCACTCGAAGGCTGGAGGGCCGAGCCTCAGCCCAGCGCCGCTAGGGTGCGCGCGCAGCAGGAGCTGAGACGCGGCGTCTCTCTCTGGCTCGGCCGGGGGGCGGGTCTTGCTGAGCGTCAGGCGTCACCCTGGCAACCGGCCCCCCGGCCGTCTTGCACAGCCGCAATCGGCGGTCTTCACCTCGGGGGGGGGGGGGCGCGACCCTCGGGGGGAGGCGCGACCCTCGGGGGGGCCGACCCTCGGGGGGGGCCGTGACCCTCTGCGGGGGCCGCGACCCTCGGGGGGGGCCGCGCGCGCAGCAGGAGCAGCTGAGACGCGGCGTCTCTCTCTCTTGCTCGGCCGGGGGGCGGGGCTTGGTCAGCGTCACGGTTACCCTGGCAACCGGGCCCGCCGGCCGAGCCAGAGAGAGACGCCGCGTCTCAGCTCCTGCTGCGCGCGCAATCGGCGGTCTTCATCTCGGGGGGGGGGAGGCTGCGACCCTCGGGGGAGGGGGGCCGCGACCCTCGGGGGGGGCGCGACCCTCGGGGGGGGGCGCGACCCTCGGGGGGGCGACCCTCGGGGGGGGCGCGACCCACCGGGGGGGGCCCCCGCCCTCCCTCTCCCCCCCGCCCTCCCTCCCCCCCCATTTTTCCCCTCCCCCCTCCCTTCCCTCCTCCCTTCCCCCCCTCCCTTCCCCCCCCGCCCTCCCTTCCCCCCTGCCCTCCCTTCCCCCCCCCGGCCCCCCCGCCCTCCCTTCCCCCCCTCCCTTCCCCCCTCCCTTCCCCCCCCACCCCCGCCCTCCCTTCCCGCCCGCCCCGTCCTCCCTTCCCCGCCCTCCCCTCCCCCCTCTCCCTCCCCCTCCCCTCCCCCCCTCCCCTCCCCCCTTCCCTCCCCTCCCTCCCTCCCCTCCCCTCCCCCCTTCTCCTCCCCCCTCCCCTCCCCTCCCTCTCTTCCCCCAGTCGCTCTCTCTCTTCCCCCAGTAGCTCTCTCTCTTCCCCCCAGTCGCTCTCTCTCTTCCCCCCAGTCGCTCTCTCTCTTCCCCCCAGTCGCTCTCTCTTTCTCTCTCTTCCCACCAGTCGCTCTCTCCCCCCCAGTCTCTCTCTTCTCCCCCAGCCTCTCTCTCTCTCTTCCAACAACAACATGCCCTCAAAAAACCCTCGGCACCGCCGGGCACTCCAGCTAGTATCTATCTATATATATATAATTGCTCTTCTGTCTGTCTGTCTGTCCTCTATACACTCAAAAGTTATGGAGCGTACCTACACGTGTGTTACATCAAAAGAAAGCTTATGATTCCGGAACGGTCATAAGCG